>NW_024068133.1:0-231868 GCF_009389715.1 Phoenix dactylifera
GTTTGATCAAATTAAAGAGTTAATTCGATCACCAATTAGAAAGGATTCGAATTGTTAAGTTCGGGTTCGCGCAGTTTGGACTTAAATCGATTAGAAGAGTTCTAATCAAATTGGGTCAACTCGCACTCACACCTATTGCTGGCTAAGTATGGAACCCAATGGGTCACACACAAGAAAACTTATCAAGGGTCTAATTGGATTAGATCATGTTTGCAAGATAAACATCCTAGCAGGTGTTGCAAACCTTAGCTCCTAATTCGAATTGGATTCGAATCTGATTCGAATTGGATTCGAATCTGATTCGAATTGGATTCGAATCTGATTGTTAATTGATCTAATTTGATTAGATCATATTCTAATATGGGTTAGCCAAGAGTTGGCACCTAATTGGCTTGGTTTGAGTCTAATTGGATTAGATTTAATAAATCATTCAATCTAGACCGTTAGATCTTGATCTACCGTTGGATGAAGACATAATGAAGAGTTGGTTTAACCCAATTGGATTGGGTTAGAGGATGGCTACCATAATTGACCATTGGATCTTAATCTCACCATTGGATGAAGACATAATGGGTCAAGTGAATGGCGCTTTGCATTGGAGCCCTTGGATCATCATCATGAAAGATCAAGAGGTGAGGCGTGATGGACATGTGATTAGCATGTGATGTTGACTTGGTCAAAATATGGCACCACATGAAAGGACATATCATTTGATACACCTCCTCACTTGATCTGCACCTCCTCTTATTTGATATGGCCCTTTAGATGATGCCCTTTCATGAGAGGATGTGTAGATGGGATGCATCCCTTGGAGATGCATCCCTACACCTATTATAAATAGGTTAGCACTCCATGGGTTTCATCATTCCAATTCCACCCCACTCCTCTCTTCTTTCTTTCTTACATTAGTTTCTTTCTTTCTAGCATTGCTTCTAGTGTGTCCTAAGCCAAGACAAGGTGGTCTTCTTTAGGACAAAAAGGATTAGAAGTGATTTTAGAAGGCTAAAGGAAAATAAAACGGAAGGAAAGCAAGCCATTAGAGTTCTTTAGAAGAATTCTGCATTAAGGATCAAAAGTCTTTGGAGCTAAAGTCTTGATTAAGTTTTTCGTGTGGATCACCATTGGAGGGCGGACACTTGGACGCCTCGTGGAGATTGTACACTTTGGATTAGCGTTTGAGGTATTCTACTAATTCTGCATTTATTTTATATCATTTGATTGTAATCATTAAGGTGATCTAGGCTTAAAAGGGTTTCATGCATAGGGACTTTATTAAGAAATTTTTAAAATCCCTAGCTTCCGCTGCGCAGTATAACATGCTAAAACCCTTCAGTGGTATCAGAGCCATCCTTAATTGGTTCAATCAAATAATTATGTATGATGTATGATTATTAATTTACTATGAGATAGTAATGTCATATGCTTAGAGAAATGCTGAAATGTATGATTAATATATGATATGTTATGTAATAAAATATCATGATATAAAATTTTCCATATGAAAATATGTTGAAGCATGTTAATTAATTGCTTATGATTTATACATGCTATGAGATAGCCATGATGCATAATAGTTTATTTTAGACATGTTAAATGTATGTTACAATTAAAGAATGTGCTAGAGACTAGTAAGCCCTCAATAAAAATTATATTAAGTCATAGTGTTGAAAAACTTTGAGCTAACCCATTCTAGAATAATTAATCTAATTGGTGTCTAAGGAAAGCACTAAAGGTGGTTACTTAATTAGGACCTTACTCTCTGAGTAAGAGGAGCCTCCCACCTGCCAATTGTTTGATTGCCTATTATGGATAAGCTTAATATTGATATAACACTATTGATAGCCTTCCTTCATGCCACGATATTATTATGTCAAGATCCAAGCTAGTTTGTTGTGCTAACACAAGACTTGCAATGGAAACTGATGTTATACTGTCTTGGTGCATTAAGATGCTTATGGCATATTTTAATATATTGCCTTGTTGTGCAACCACAAGGGCAATATTATTCGAATATGACTATATAGAAATGAAGGGTTTGACTTAACTAAAATATTATTGTTTGTTGTGCTAACACAAGGCAATAAGTATTTTAAGAGGACAAGATAAAGTTGAGAATTGCATGAGATGCAATTGGAAAGAGTTTCCTACCTTTGAACTCATAAGAGTTTGTTGTGTAAACACAAGGCTTTTTATGATGAATTAGGATCTCAACCCTACTAAGAAAAATTATATTTTCACGTTTATCATAGGAGAGGGCTATGATATTCGATAAAAATAGTAGGAGACAAATTAGATTAAAGTCCTTACCTAGTTGTAAACATGTCATCATGATTGGTCTGCTTATATTAGTTTTGTTCTTGCATGTGTAGAATTATTAAATGGCTTCTTCACTTTCACTAAGAGGCATCTTAGATGCCAACAAGTTGACCGGACCAAACTATGTGGACTGGTTGAGGAATTTAAAGATAGTACTCACTCAGGAGAAAATTTTCTATATACTTGAAACCCCTGATCTTGGAGATCTAGGGGATGATGCTACAGAAGAGGAGGTTGCCACATATAAGATGTGGAAAAATGACAGTGTGACTGTCAAATGTATCATACTTGCCTCTATGAATAATGAATTACAGAGGCAACATGAAGGCATGGACACTCAATCCATACTTCTCAATTTAAAAGAGTTGTATGGAGAACAAAGCAGGACTGCTAGGTATGAGATATCTAAGCAGTTGTTCCGTGCTAGAATGAATGAAGGAACTCCAGTACAAAACCATGTTCTTATGGTTATAGACTTGATCACCAGATTAAGTCAATTAGGTTTTGCTATGGATAGTGAGCTCAGTCAGGATTTGATCCTGCAATCACTGCCTGATTCATTCTCTCAGTTTGTTGTGAACTTTCACATGAACAAGCTGAACACCTCCCTGCCCGAGCTGTTAAATATGCTCAAAACAGCTGAAGGGCATATTAAGAAGGATAAAGGTCCACTCCTTCTTATAAATAGCACCTCTATGAGGAAATCGGAAAATAAGGGTTCTAAGAAACGATTGAACCCCAAGAGTAGCATCAAAAAGAAAAAAGGAAAGAAAAACTCCGGATCAAGCACCTGTTTTCATTGCGGCAAAGCTGGCCACTGAAAAAGGAATTGCAAGAGTTTTCTTGCAAGTATGAAGACCGATGCAAGAGTTGCATCAAAAGGTATGTTTATGTTACATGCCAACTTGTCATTAAGTTCTTCAAATTCAAATTCATGGGTATTGGATACTAGCTGTGGTTTTCACATTTGCAAATCTTTGCATGGACTACAGAAAATTAAAATTTTGAAGAAAGGTGACTTCGAGCTGTATGGCGCTGGAGGAGAGTCCATCCAGGCTGAAGCTGTTGGAACCTACAACTTGGAATTGCCTTCGGGAAAGCTCCTACAATTAGAAGATTGTTATTATATGCCCAAAATTATTAGAAATGTAATTTCTATTCCTTTGTTGTTAAAGGAAGGTTTTGAAATTAATGGAAAGGGCAATGGTTGCTCTATTTATTTTTCTAATAAGCATCTTTGCAATGGCATTATGGAAAATGGTCTTCTAGTTTTATTACTTAATGACAATGTCTTTCATATTAATAAAAGCAATAAAAGAAAGAGAGAGGAAGTGAATAATACCCTCCTTTGGCATTGCCGACTTGGTCACATAAGTGAATCAAGAATCAACAAGTTATACAAAGAAGAGTTCTTTGATCCTTATGATTATGAATCATTAGGAACTTGTGAATCTTGTCTTATGGAAAAAATGACCAAGTCTCCATTCACTGGACATGGAGAAAGGGCAAGTGAGTTATTAGGACTTATACAAACAGATGTATGTGGTCCTATGACAACTCCAGCTAGAGGTGGATACTCTTACTTCATCACATTTACTGATGATTTATCAAGGTTCGGATTTGTGTATCTTATGAAACATAAATACGAAGCCTTTGATAAGTTTAAAGAGTATCAAAGTATGGTTGAAAAACAAACCGAAAAGTGTATTAAAATCCTTCTATCTGATCGAGGAGGTGAATACCTTTCTAGTAAATTTTTAAATCATCTTAAAGAAAAGGGCATTCTCTCTGAATGGACACCTCCGTATACGCCACAACTAAATGGTGTAGCTGAACGGAGGAATCGTACTCTATTAGATATGGTAAGGTCCATGATGTGCTTTACAGATCTTTCTATTTCCTTCTGGAGTTATGCCTTAGAAACTGCTACATATGTGCTAAACAAGATACCTTCAAAATCTGTATCTAGTACTCCATATGAGATATGGAGAGGTAGAAAGCCCAATCTTAAATATTTTAAAATATGGGGCTGCCAAGCATATGTCAAAAGAAATTTTGGACATAAGCTAAGTGCTAGATCAGATAAATGTACGTTTATAGGTTATTCCAAAGAAAGTATTGGATATCTCTTCTATCATCCTACTGAACAAAAGGTATTTGTTAGTAGGCATGCCACTTTCTTAGAAAAAGAGTTTATCTTAGAAAAGGGCAGTGAAAGAAGAATTGAACTTAATGAAGTTCAAGACCTACAAATAGAAACACAAGAAATTCTTCAACCAGATGTACCCATTGATGAAGTACAACCACAACACACATCTCCTCTCCAAAGGTCAGATAGAGTGCGAAATGCACCTAAGAGGTATGGGTTTATCATTGAGAATGATGAAGCCCACATCGTCGAAAATGATGATCCTCTGACCTATTCGGAAGCTATCATGAGTAATGACTCTAACAAATGGTTAGAAGCTATGAAATCCGAAATAGACTCTATGTATACCAACCAAGTATGGACTTTGGTTGATGCACCAGAAGGTGTAAATCCTATAGGTTGCAAATGGGTCTATAAGAAGAAGATTGGAGCAGATGGCCAAGTAGAAACCTACAAGGCTAGATTGTTGGCAAAAGGTTTCAGGCAAAAGCAAGGAATTGACTATGATGAAACTTTTTCACCAGTTGCCATGCTTAAATCTATTCGGATTTTGTTTGCAATAGCTGCATACTATGATTATAAAATTTGGCAGATGGATGTCAAAACCGCCTTCCTTAATGGTTATTTTGAGGAAGAGGTTTACATGACACAGCCAGAAGGATTTGTCTCAAGTGGGAGAGCAAATCAAGTATGCAAGCTTAAGAGATCCATTTATGGATTAAAGCAAGCATCGAGGAGTTGGAACATCCGTTTTGATACAACAGTCAAAGAGTTTGGTTTTATCAAAAATGTGGATGAACCATGTATGTACAAGAAGACTAGTGGGAGTGCCATTGTCTTCTTAATATTGTATGTAGATGACATACTAATCATTGGAAATGATATTCCAATGTTACAATCGGTCAAGACTTGGCTATCAAAAAGCTTTTCCATGAAAGACTTGGGAGAAGCATCCTATATACTTGGTATAAAGATCTATAGGGATAGATCTAAAAGGATGCTAGGCTTGTCCCAGTCTAAGTACATAGATCGTGTGCTGAAAAGATTCAGCATGGAAGGAAGTAAAAGAGGTTACTTACCTATGAGTCATGGCATATGTCTCTCTAAGAAGATGTCTCCTAAGACATCTGAAGAGAGGAATAGAATGAATTCTATTCCCTATGCTTCGGCAGTAGGATCAATTATGTATGCTATGCTATGTACTAGGCCTGATGTTGCTTATGCCTTAGGCATAACAAGCAGATTCCAGGTTGATCCAGAAAAAAATCATTGGATAGCTGTGAAAAATATTCTTAAGTACTTAAGAAGGACTAAAGATATTTTTCTAGTTTATGGAGGATCTGAGTTGAAACTAGAAGAATTTTCTGATTCTAGTTTTCAATCAGATCCAGATGATAGCAAGTCCACTTCAGGGTATGTCTTTACCCTAAATGGTGGTGCAGTGAGCTGGAAGAGTTCCAAGCAGCAAACTGTAGCTGACTCAACTACTGAAGCAGAATACATCGCTGTAAGTGAAGCCGCTAAGGAAGCTGTCTGGATGAAGAAGTTCATCGCTGAGTTGGAAGTAGTTCCTGAGATTGCTGGACCAGTTTCAGTTTATTGTGACAACACTGGAGCTGTTGCTCAAGCAAAGGAACCAAGATCTCATCACAAATCCAAGCACATTCTAAGACGCTTCCACCTCGTTCGAGAGATCGTCGAGAGACAAGACATAGTCATTGAACGAGTAGACACAAAGAACAACTTAGCAGACCCGTTCACTAAAGCTCTATCACAACAGCAGTTCGATCGCCACCTCGATTGTATGGGGATAAAATATAAGAGCAATTGGCTTTAGTGCAAGTGGGAGATTGAAAGAGTAGATGCCCTACAAGCCAATCGCAATATGTATTGCGAAAGGTTTTTTCTTTTGATTTGTCCAAATCATGTACATGACATTTAAATTTGAATAAAGGCGTTATGTTTTATCATATGCTGTTGATTATATTTATGATAAACTCCTTAGATTAGGGCAATGGTTTTAAGACTATGATGAGATCATACTAGTGAGACTTAAAATCCTAAAATCCTAATCTTAAATATTCCCAGTCATTGGTACATTAAGTCGGGGATCAATGATTACCGGAAAGACTGGCATGTCTTATGTATGCTCGATGCAGAGGATGATTGATCTCACAATCATTTGTGTGGAGACACTAATACAAAGATGTGGGTGCTCATTAGAGGAATGAGTTCACTGAATTGACCTACAAAGAGAAATCTTATGAAGTCTTACTTACATGTCAAAAGATGATTCTCTTAGTGGGAGTTATGCAACTGATCCTATGACCTGAGATCACCATGGTATCTTGTGCACATGAACCCATATTTTGGTTTACACTCATTCATGACAATAAGTTATGTACGAGGTCTTCTGGATATGGTGAATTGTGTACGAAGATTATGAGTAGGTCAACAAGGAATTAATCACTTCTAGTAAGAGAAGATAGCATCCTATTTATTCTAATCATATGATAATTCAGGAAGCCTTTGATCAAAGCAGAATGAAAATTAGAAAGAGTTTCTAATGTTTTATTATTTGAATTATCATTAAAAGATTGAGAAAAATATGATATAAAATTGAGTTTGACATATATTCATACTCATATACATATTTGGGATGCAGTTTGATTAAAGGATTGAATTGCATGGTAACTTGCCACTGAAGGGTATTTTTGGTATTCCACCAAATTCCATATTTTTCGGGTAGACATGACACGTTGCTAGACGTCAATCTTGTTTTATAGGTTTGATCAAATTAAAGAGTTTAATTCGATCACCAATTAGAAAGGATTCTAATTGTTAAGTTCGGGTTCGCGTAGTTTGGACTTAAATCGATTAGAAGAGTTCTAATTAAGTTGGGTCAACTCGCACTCACACCTATTGCTGGCTAAGTATGGAACCCAATGGGTCACACACAAAAAAACTTATCAAGGGTCTAATTGGATTAGATCATGTTTGCAAGATAAACATCCTAGCAGGTGTTGCAAACCTTAGCTCCTGATTCGAATTGGATTCGAATCTGATTCGAATTGGATTCGAATCTAATCTTAATTGATCTAATTTGATTAGATCATATTCTAATATGGGTTAGCCAAGAGTTGGCACCTAATTGGCTTGGTTTGAGTCTAATTGGATTAGATTTAATAAATCATTCAATCTAAACCGTTAGATCTTGATCTACCGTTGGATGAAGACATAATGGAGAGTTGGTTTAACCCAATTGGATTGGGTTAGAGGATGGCTACCATAATTGACCATTGAATCTTAATCCCACCATTGGATGAAGACATAATGGGTCAAGTGAATGGCGCTTTGCATTGGAGCCCTTGGATCATCATCATGAAAGATCAAGAGGTGAGGCGTGATGGACATGTGATTAGCATGTGATGTTGACTTGGTCAAAATATGGCACCACATGAAAGGACATATCATTTGATACACCTCCTCACTTGATCTGCACCTCTTCTTATTTGATATGGCCCTTTAGATGATGCCCTTTCATGAGAGGATGTGTGGATGGGATGCATCCCTTGGAGATGCATCCCTACACCTATTATAAATAGGTTAGCACTCCATGGGTTTCATCATTCCAATTCCACCCCACTCCTCTCTTCTTTCTTTCTTACATTAGTTTCTTTCTTTCTAGCATTGCTTCTAGTGTGTCCTAAGCCAAGACAAGGTGGTCTTCTTTAGGACAAAAAGGATTAGAAGTGATTTTAGAAGGCTAAAGGAAAATAAAAAGAAAGGAAAGCAAGCCATTAGAGTTCTTTAGAAGAATTCTGCATTAAGGATCAAAAGTCTTTGGAGCTAAAGTCTTGATTAAGTTTTTCGTGTGGATCACCATTGGAGGGCGGACACTTGGACGCCTCGTGGAGATTGTACACTTTGGATTAGTGTTTGAGGTATTCTACTAATTCTGCATTTATTTTATATCATTTGATTGTAATCATTAAGGTGATCTAGGCTTAAAAGGGTTTCATGCATAGGGACTTTATTAAGAAATTTTTAAAATTCCTAGCTTCCGCTGCACATTATAACATGCTAAAACCCTTCAGGTTAGTCCCATCTTCTATGTTGAAGAGTTGCAGCCCTACGATGGTCACTATGTTGAAGAGTTGTAGCCCTATGATGGTCGCCATGTTAAAGATGAAGATATCCCACCTATATCATCATCACTTCTTCGACGATCAGCCCCGACAGACACTATTGAGGAAATCCTAGTTGATCAGATCATGCCCACATGCCGACGAGGATACCAGAAGTTTTTTATTGGAGGACTGACTAATTTCAGATTGCACATGATTAAAGATGGAGGGAGTCCAATAGCTGAACCCGAACTTCTACGAGCTCTATCAAATGCAAAATTCGACGGAGTCGAGTCTTTTTCCAGAAGGGGGGAATTGATGCAGGAGCAACCCCCTTGGGCATGGAGTATTGGGTCTAGTCCCTTGGGCATGGAGATTGAGTTCCCTTCTTGGGTGTGCACCAAGTTTCATGGGGTTCAAGGAGTTCCAATATCAATTATGTTGAGCCCAATTGAATCATGGGGAGAGCGTGGAGATGAAGCCCAACCATGAAGCACCACCCTCATTCTAATGGCGTGGGACATTGGGTGAAGGAGTGGAAAGAATTTTAGTCTAAGCAAAGTTGAGTCCAAGCTGAAATTAGATTGAGTCCATGCAATAAGTAATTTGATTCACAATGGGTTAGCCTCTTCAATATCAATTAGATTGAGTCCAAGGCATGAATGGGTCCATGTCTAATTAGAAGTGCATGTCAAAATAAAGAGAAGTTCAACCATGAAGACCTCTCACATGTGGAAGAAATTCAGAGTTCAAATCCAGTTGAAATCCGTGATAGATTGAACACCATATGGTATTTTGAATATTTTGGAAGCTATAGAAGTCTGATTAAGTTGATTCAATTTTTTTTGGAAAGTAGACATCAGTAGCTTTCCAATGACTATAAGAACATGAAATTTGGACATCAGATGACATTTGAGGAGTCTCCCGAACTTCATATTGATGTTGGTACCCGAGAAGGAGTCCACCTAGATTCCAACTCATGGCATGCGGCTGAATTCCTTTTGACGGGTTTCAATCCACACGCCATAAGGAATGGATTCCTAGGTGTCTAGGCTTAGGTGTCAAGGCCTTTGATTGGTCAATTAGAAAATTTAAATTTTGAATTGAGTCCTCATGTAATTAGGAGTCTAATTTAAAATTCTGTGTAGTCCTTATCCTTATCCTTTGCCAACCTTTCTTTCGATATAAAGGAGGGCATGATGAATGAAGTTAGTTTTGGATTTCGAAATTGTTTTTTGTTTGCATGAAGAGAGGCTACTCCTCTTGCTGGTGCGATGCCAAAGGGGCTGAGGGAAGGTGGGACGCCTCCCCTTCACGCCATTTGAAATTGGGTTGGTTTTGGATGAGATTTTCCTAACTAACTCAACTTTATCCTTATCCATTCTCTTTCTCCTCACACCTCCACCCTTTGTGTGCACCATCCTTGCTTTCCACCTCATCCACCAGCAATTTCCTCATGCCCATTACCCTCTCACGTCCTCCCCTTGGGTCCAAGGCAATTCAAAGTCAAATTAAACCCATTTCAGCCTACATGCAAATGAACCAACCAATTTCAGCTGCCCACTAAACTTGGTGCCTAATTTTGGTCCATTGGCTCACCCTCCTTGAACCCAATCTCGCCATCCAGCAACCCATCTTCTTCCTCCTTCCTTCCACCACAAAGATGTAGGGTTTTAGCATGTTATAATGCGCAGCGAAAGCTAGGGATTTTAAAAATTTCTTAATAAAGTCCCTATGCAGGAAACCCTTTTAAGCCTAGATCACCTTAATGATTACAATCAAATGATATAAAATAAATGCAGAATTAGTAGAATACCTCAAACGCTAATCCAAAGTGTACAATCTCCACGAGGCGTCCAAGTGTCCGCCCTCCAATGGTGATCCACACGAAAACTTGATCAAGACTTTAGCTCCAAAGACTTTTGATCCTTAATGCAGAATTCTTCTAAAGAACTCTAATGGCTTGCTTTCCTTCCTTTCTATTTTCCTTTAGCCTTCTAAAATCACTTCTAATCCTTTTGTCCTAAAGAAGACCACCTTGTCTTGGCTTAGGACACACTAGAAGCAATGCTAGAAAAAAAGAAACTAATGTAAGAAAGAAAGAAAAGAGGAGTGGGGTGGAATTGGAATGATGAAACCCATGGAGTGCTAACCTATTTATAATAGGTGTAGGGATGCATCTCCAAGGGATGCATCCCATCCACACATCCTCTCATGAAAGGGCATCATCTAAAGGGCCATATCAAATAAGAGGAGGTGCAGATCAAGTGAGGAGGTGTATCAAATGATATGTCCTTTCATGTGGTGCCATATTTTGACCAAGTCAACATCACATGCTAATCACATGTCCATCACGCCTCACCTCTTGATCTTTCATGATGATG
Source organism: Phoenix dactylifera (assembly GCF_009389715.1). NCBI lineage: Eukaryota > Viridiplantae > Streptophyta > Magnoliopsida > Arecales > Arecaceae > Phoenix > Phoenix dactylifera. Next base: position 10,977 of record NW_024068133.1, read on the forward strand.
ATCCAAGGGCTCCAATGCAAGGCACCATTCACTTGACCCATTATGTCTTCATCCAATGGTGGGATTAAGATCCAATGGTCAATTATGGTAGCCATCCTCTAACCCAATCCAATTGGGTTAAACCAACTCTCCATTATGTCTTCATCCAACGGTAGATCAAGATCTAACGGTCTAGATTGAATGATTTATTAAATCTAATCCAATTAGACTCAAACCAAGCCAATTAGGTGCCAACTCTTGGCTAACCCATATTAGAATATGATCTAATCAAATTAGATCAATTAACAATCAGATTCGAATCCAATTCGAATCAGATTCGAATCCAATTCGAATTAGGAGCTAAGGTTTGCAACACCTGCTAGGATGTTTATCTTGCAAACATGATCTAATCCAATTAGACCCTTGATAAGTTTTCTTGTGTGTGACCCATTGGGTTCCATACTTAGCCAGCAATAGGTGTGAGTGCGAGTTGACCCAATTTGATTAGAACTCTTCTAATCGATTTAAGTCCAAACTGCGCGAACCCGAACTTAACAATTAGAATCCTTTCTAATTGGTGATTGAATTAACTCTTTAATTTGATCAAACCTATAAAACAAGATTGACGTCTAGCAACGTGTCATGTCTATCCGAAAAATATGAAATTTGGTGGAAATACCAAAAATACCCTTCAGTGGCAAGTTACCATGCAATTCAATCCTTTAATCAAACTGCATCCCAAAAATGCATATGAGTATGAATATATGTCAAACTCAATTTCATATTCATATTTTTCTCAATCTTTTAATGATAATTCAAATAATGAAATATTAGAAACTCTTTCTAATTTTCATTCTACTTTGATCAAAGGTTTTCTGAATTATCATATGATTAGAATAAATAGGATGCTATCTTCTCTTACTAGAAGTGATTAATTTCTTGTTGACCTACTCATAATCTTCGTACACAATTCACCATATCCAGAAGACCTCATACATAACTTATTGTCATGAATGAGTGTAAACCAAATTATGGGTTCATGTGCATAAGATACCATGGTGATCTCAGGTCATAGGATCAGTTGCACAACTCCCACTAAGAGAATCATCTTTTGACATGTAAGTAAGACTTCATAAGATTTCTCTTTGTAGGTCAATTCAGTGAACTCATTCCTCTAATGAGCACCCACATCTTTATATTAGTGTCTCCACACAAATGATTGTGAGATCAATCATCCTCTGCATCGAGCATACATAAGACATGCCAGTCTTTCCGGTAATTATTGATCCCCGACTCAATGTACCAATGACTGGGAATATTTAAGATTAGGATTTTAGGATTTTAAGTCTCACTAGTATGATCTCATCATAGTCTTAAAACCATTGCCCTAATCTAAGGAGTTTATCATAAATATAATCAACAGCATATGATAAAACATCACGCCTTTATTCATATTTAAATGTCATGTACATGATTTGGACAAATCAAAAGAAAAAACCTTTCGCAATACATATTGCGATTGGCTTGTAGGGCATCTATTCTTTCAATCTCCCACTTGCACTAAAGCCAATCGCTCTTATATTTTATCCCCATACAATCGAGGTGGCGATCGAACTGCTGTTGTGGTAGAGCTTTAGTGAACGGGTCTGCTAAGTTGTTCTTTGTGTCTACTCGTTCAATGACTATGTCTTGTCTCTCAACAATCTCTCGAACGAGGTGGAAGCGTCTTAGAATGTGCTTGGATTTGTGATGAGATCTTGGTTCCTTCGCTTGAGCAACAGCTCCAGTGTTGTCACAATAAACTGAAACTGGTCCAGCAATCTCAGGAACTACTCCCAACTCAGCGATGAACTTCTTCATCCAGACAGCTTCCTTAGCGGCTTCACTTACAGCGTTGTATTCTGCCTCAGTAGTTGAGTCAGCTACAGTTTGCTGCTTGGAACTCTTCCAGCTCACTGCACCACCATTTAGGGTAAAGACATACCCTGAAGTGGACTTGCTATCATCTGGATCTGATTGAAAACTAGAATCAGAAAATCCTTCTAGTTTCAACTCAGATCCTCCATAAACTAGAAAAATATCTTTAGTCCTTCTTAAGTACTTAAGAATATTTTTCACAGCTATCCAATGATTTTCTCCTGGATCAGCCTGGAATCTGCTTGTTATGCCTAAGGCATAAGCAACATCAGGCCTAGTACATAGCATAGCATACATAATTGATCCTACTGCCGAAGCATAGGGAATAGAATTCATTCTTTTCCTCTCTTCAGATGTCTTAGGAGACATCTTCTTAGAGAGACGTATGCCATGACTCATAGGTAAGTAACCTCTTTTACTTCCTTCCATCAACGATCAAGTCGAAGATGATGCATTAGATGAGCAGGGGTCTAAGCGGTTGATGGCGATTGGATCAAGAGTTGGTCAAGGATCGAATCAAGGAGGCTTGGAACCAATTCAAAAGTTGAAGACTAGTTGATCGATTGACGTGCATGTGCTTGTAATACGACCTAACTAGAATCCATGATCATCACCTATTTAAAGTTTAGCTTTAAGTATTGCTGCGATTATAACTGCCTGCAATGTGCCGTTTGCATGTGATGTGAATGAGAGTCGGGTAGATAGATTTACATGTGATGTAACAAACCCAAATGAGACCTAAATTAAAACCTCCTCAATCAAGTCGAGAGTGAACCGACATGAGCAAGTCATATTAGATTAATTGATCTAATTGGTGTCTAGGAAAGCATGAAAGGTGGTTACTTAATTAGGACCTTACTCTCTGAGTAAGGGGAGCCTCCCACCTGCTTACCTGGCCAATTGTTTGATTACCTCTTATGAAGAGCTCAAGTTGCAAACACTAAGACCTGATTAACCGATATTAAGTCAATAGGTCTTCCACTGTAGTAGAGCTGCTAAGGCATTTCTGATGTTGATTTGTCTCGGCTGGATACAGTGGGCAAGTTGCATCGGGGGGCTGGACCTCTCTATAGACATGAGATGTTGTAGGGTAAAGGTGGGGTTGGGCACCAATAACTGTTAGATGAGGACCCAATGACGACTTTATTTCTACGGTTATACGGTGGGTCTGACTTAACTAAGAAATGGGACCAATAACTGTTAGGTGAGGTTTTCATGGCTTAGAGACCAAGTAGCACTGCAACATGCTTGAGAAGCATTGTACAAGAGTTGTACATTCATCAATCTATGTGTCACCAATAACTGTTAGGTGAGGTGGCATGTAAATCGGTGGGACCGCAGTACCCACTAGAAATCCTAGTCGTGTGGAATTTCCGTTTTTCTACCAGGAGAGTGTGAGGAATTCGAGAAAATAGTGGGAATTACATTTGTTCTAAAGACCTTAGAACAGATTAGGATCAAGTACAAAAGTCTAACTAGAATCTTTACTCTCTGAGGATTATAAAGTCAGCTTCTAGACTCTTAACTCATATCCTATAGAACAACCATTTGACCAAACCCAATTATAAAGATTGGCTTAGCAAATCTCAAAATAGTTTTGAATTGTGAGAAATTCGGGTATATGCTAGACCATGGAATCCCCGTGTTACCAATCCGTCCGATCACTGATCAGCGTAAGACGCTTGTTAAGTGGACGAACAATGACAATAAAGTTAGGTGTTGCACAATGGCATCCATGTCCAATGAATTACAATATTAGCATGAGAACATGAGATTGCCAGAGACACATTAAATCACCTACAAGAGTTGTATGGTGATCAGAGTCGCGCAGCATGTTTGAAGTGTCCAAGAGGCCCTTTAAGACAAAGATGCGTGAGGGACAGTCTATCCACGATCATGGTTTGACCATGATAAAGGACTTGAAGAAGCTTGAGAAGCTCGGCATGACCATGCACAAGGAATTGCAAATGGATTTGATCCCACAATCCCTTCTAGCTTCATATGAACAGTTTATAGTAAATTACCATATGAACAAGATTGTATGCACCAAAATAGAATTGTTAAATAAATTGGTAACTAACTTAGGGACCTTGAAGAAGTTCAAGGGGCATCGTTTTTGCTGTCAAGTTGGTTTCTACTTCCAAGAGAAAGTCTATTTGGAAGAAGAAAAAGCCTGCGAAGAAACAGAAGACCGAGAAAATGCCAAATAAGGAAGTTCCAAGAAAAAGCCAATTGCAAGAAAAAATGTTTCCATTGCATCATAGACAGCCATTGGAAGAGGAACTGTCCTACGTACATGGGAAAGCATAAAGAACATAAAGGATGACAGACCTTCAGAAGGTATGTCAGATATGCTCAGGATACTTAGGAACTGTTACCTGTTGCTAGCAGAAATTTGATTTCTGTATCTTAGCACAGAAAGATCTTTTTAAGACTACTATTCCATTTATTTGAGAAATAAATTAGGTTCAATGTGGTTTTATGATTGACAGTCTCTATCACATACATATGGATGTATCTGTGAATATATCTGAGCAAACAGTGAATACCATAGGATCTAAAAGATCCAAAAATGAGATAAATCTAAAGTATTTATGGCACCTCAGGCTTGGCCATATAGGAGAAGACAGAATAAACAAATTGGAGAAACATGAACTTTTGGGCTCATTGACTTTCGAGTCATATTTGATTTGTGAATTCTACCTTCAAGGAAAGATGGCCAAATTATCCTTTGTAGGATACATGGAGGTCCACTAAAATACTTACCCTAGTACACACTGATGTGTGTGGCCCATTCGATGTGCAGGCTAGGGGTTGTAATTTTTACTTCATTTTACCGATGATTACTCACGGTATGGATATGTGTATGAGACACAAATATGAAACTTTTGAAAGGTTCAAAAACATAGATATGAAGTAGAAAAATAAGCACAAAAACTCATTAAGGTTCTTCGATCAGATCGAGGAAGTGAATACCTTAATGGAGAGTTTCGTGATTATCTCAAGGAGAATGGTATAGTTTCATAATAGATTCCTCCTGGTACACCTCAGCTCAATGGAGATCAGAGAGGAGAAATCGGACTCTATTAATATGGTCCAGTCCATGATGAGCTTCATTGATTTACACTTGTTTCTTTAGATAGATGCCCTATTTTCAGCTATTTACTTGTTGAATAGGTTTTCCTCTAAATCCCTTCCTACCACACCGTATGAGATATAGCATGGTAAGAAACCAAGTCTTGGTCATCTCAAGATTTGGGGATGTCCGGCCCACGTCAAGAGACTACAGGCGGACAAGCTAGAGGCTAGGACCATAAGTGCTCGTTTTATAGGATATCCTAAAGAATCATTAGGATACAATTTTTACATCTCAGAGGATCACAATGTATTTGTGAGCCGTCATGCCATCTTCTTGGAAAATCAGTTTATCCTTGACAGAGGCAGTGGGAGGAAAATTGAGCTTGAAGAGAAAGTCTCTGAAAAGCAACGAGTCATGGATCCTATCGAATCCATTCATACAGAGCCAGTACACGATGTCCCTCGACCACCTCGTAGATCTAGTAGGGTCTCCCATCCTCCCGATAGATACTTAGGTATACTAGAAGAGGATACCGAGGAAATGTTCCTAATGGGAGATAGGGATTATACACAAGATCCCAAAACCTACGACGAGGCAATATCTGATATCGATTCCGAGAAATGGCTGGAAGCCATGAAATTAGAGTTAGACTCCATGCATTCCAACCAAGTCTGGACCTTAGTAGTCCCACCAGAAGGTATTGTACCTATTGGATGCAAATGGATCTACAAAAGGAAAATAGGTTCGGATGGAGAGGTAGAGACCTATAAGGCAAGGCTTGTGGCGAAAGGGTATAGTCAGCGCGAAGGCATTGACTATCAGGAGACCTTTTCACCTGTAGCCATGCTAAAATCCATCCGAACATTGCTTGCCATTGCAGCATTTCATGATTATGAAATCTGGCAGATGGATGTGAAAATTGCTTTTCTGAATGGATATCTTGATGAAGATATCTATATGGAACAGCCTTTGGGTTTCACTTCCAGTGATGGAGATCACAAGGTCTGCAAGCTGCAAAGGGCCATCTATGGACTAAAGCAAGCATCTCGGAGTTGGAACACTCATTTCAATGACGCAATCAAAACGTTTGATTTCATCAAAAACGAAAAGGAACCGTGTGTTTACAAAAGAGTTAGTGGGAGCGCTGTCGTATTTCTCGTACTGTACGTGGACGACATCTTCCTGATAGGGAATGATATTCTCATGCTAACCTCGGTCAAGGTCTGGTTGTCAAAAAGAATTCTCCATGAAAGACCTTGGGGAAGCATCCTATATTTTGGGAATAAAGGTCTATAGAGATAGATCTAAAAGGATGCTTGACCTTTCACAGAAGATGTACATAGAGGAGGTGCTAAAGAGGTTCAGCATAAAAAACTCCAAGAGGGGTCTCTTACCCCTAAGGCATGGAATTCATCTCTCCAAGAAGATGTGCCCCAACACATCTGAAGAGATTCAACGCATGAGCAAGATACCCTATGCATCAGCAATAGGGAGCCTCATGTATGCCATGCTATGTACATTACTTGATATAGTACATGCTGTGAATGTCACGAGCATATGTCAATCAGATCCAGGCAAAAAGCACTGGATAGCTGTGAAGAACAGTCTTAAGTACTTGAGAAGAACTAAGGACATGTTCTTGGTCTTTGGGAGAAGATCAGAGTTGAAGGTAGAAGGATGCACACATATTGATGATAGAAAGTCTACATTAGAATATGTGCAATGGTGGTTCAGTAAATTGGAAGAGTTCCAAACAACCGATCATTATAGATTCTACCTTAGAAGCTGAATGTTAAGCCGTCTCTAAGGGTGCAGTGGAAATCTTTTGGTTTAAAAAGTTCATTGCAGAGTTAGGTGTAATGTCATCAGATGTCATAAACACTCTACTGCGATAACAAAGGCACCATAGCACTAGCTAAGGAGCCAAAGGTCTCACCAAAAATCGAAGCACATAGAGCGGCAGTTTAACCTAATAAGCGACTACCTCGAAAGAAAATAAGTAGAGGATCAGAGAGAAGACTCCACAGAAAATATGGCGGATCCATTCACTAAGCAGCTAAGTCGGCAGAAAAACTAAAGCGCATCTTGAGAAGATGGGGCTTAGGTTTATGGCTGATTGGCTTTAGTGCAAGTGGGAGATTGTTAGAAGTATGCCCTAGAAGCCAATCTGGCTGACACATTGTTAATTCTAGGGACATAATTTTGTACTTAACTATTTATTATTGAATAAATAAAAGGCATCTTTTCATTCATATTGTTTATGTGTCTATGAATCGTCCAAGAAATTAATAAGATGATGATGCATATTCTCAAGAGTTGAGAATTTGAGCCATGTATCATTAGTGATTAATTTTTAAATGCTCCTGATCAATGGATCATCACGAGGACGGTGATTGATCCGATCAGTGCACAGATCACTTTCCTTCTAGATGGACGAGACTTAAGTCCACGGTGTAGGGACACTGAAGTGATAGTGCAGGTGCTTGTTAGAGAATAAGGGTACTGAGCGTGACCAAGACAAGAAGTCACTTGGATGTCTATCCACTCGTCAGTGACTTGCTTGATGTTGCAGTAGTATGACTGGTCCTTTGACCTGCGGTGCTTCAGCTACTCACAGTGAGGTTATTGTAGTTTGACTACACGTATACATGGTCTCTAGTCATATGGGTCCTTGTAGTGTAGATTGGCTGCAGTAAGTTCACTGTAGGAGTAGGGTATGCACTCACATGGAATCTATCGACCTTGATAGAAGAGGAGTGATCCTATGTGATTTGTTAGACTGAGTTCTAAGACCTTGGCCAGGGCAGTAATATAAAGTGGAGAAAGAGTTTTCCACTAACGAACTCGAGTCGAATAAATCTTGACATATGACAGACGAAGGGGTTTGACGAGTTATCCATGACCTCCGTCCTGTAGGGATCCACGATAGTAGGACTGTATCATACGATAACTGCACCACGATAGTTCTCCCCTTGGTCTTCAGCCGCAAGCAAAGAAGAAAAAAAAAGAAGGCTTGGCGGCACTCCTTTCCTCCCTTCCTTCTTCCAACGCAAGGGAAATTGAAAAGGCTGCAAGCAACCTTTGATTCTTCATCCTCTTGCATCCTTCTTCTTCCTCCTCTCAAGCACATTCAAGAGTTGAAAGAAAGAGAGGAGATCAGCCATCAAAAGTTATCTCTGCAAGGGAGCTAGCACCCCGGGGAGATAGAAAGCTTGGATTGGTCCTCTGCTTCGTGTGGATACCCGTAGAGGCCGGGCACTTGAACGGCTTCAAGCGAACCTTCATCCTAAACCACGAACTTCAGTTTGCGGTGATCATCTACCCGCACAAGGTGAAAATCCGATCTTCTAATGTTTTAAAAAGTTTTTAATCCTTATCTATCTACGAACGGTTTTTGAACAACGTTCATGCGATGAACGGTTGATCCCGCGCATGCCTCTTCCGCTGCATCTGAATTTTTTAAAATTTCAGCGTTATGATCGGGGTTTTCTAACACCTACGGCAGCCAATCTACACTGCATGGACCCATATAGCTAGAGACCATGTATGTGTGCAGTCAAACTACAATAACCTCACTGTGAGTAGCCGAAGCATCGCAGGTCAAAGGACTAGTCATACTACTGCAACATCAAGCAAGTCACTGATGAGTGGATAGACATCCAAGTGACTTCTTGTCTTGGTCATGCTCAGTACCCTTGTTCTCTAACAAGCACCTGCACCATCACTTCAGTGTTCCTACATTGTGGACTCGAGTCTCGTCCATCCTTAAGGAAGGTAATGTATGCACTGATCTCATCGGATCGATCACCATCCTCGTGATGATCCATTGATCAGGAGCATTCAAAAATTAATCACCAATGATGCATGGCTTAAATTCTTAACTCTTAAGAATATGCATCATCATCTTATTAATTTTTGGATGATTCATAGACACATAAACAATATGAATGAAAAAGATGCCTTTTATTTATTCAATAATAAATAGTCAAGTACAAAATTATGTCCTAGAATAAAATAATGCATCAGCTAAATTGGCTTTTAGGGCATACTTCTAACATTGCTCTCCCTTATTTTCGCACGGGATAGATGTGGTGGAGGCTGGGATCACGGACTCGGGAAGAGGGGCTGGCCGCGGGATCGACTGGAGGAAGGAGAAGGCAGACGCGATCAATGGGGCTTCACGAGCGGCTGGGACGTTGATCCCGAACTTGGGGATGCAGGATCACTTGGAGGGCGCTGTGGAATGGAGCTGGAACTTGGAAGGTGAGCGCTGTGGGACCGCTGGGAGATTGCTGGGTCGGAGGAATAGATGATGGCGTGATCCGTGGATAGCTGGGAAATCACTCGGGATCATTTCTTCTCCCCTATTTTCGCATGGGATGAAGCTGGAGATCGCGATCAACGGGCAGAAGAAGATGCGGAGGTGGGGGTCTCAAATCCGGAAGGGAGATGCTGCGGGAACATTTGGGAGGAGCCGTTCATGGAAGAAATCTGGTGCGGATGCGGCTGGATCACAGGATGCTTGCAGATGCGGAGGAGACGGACGGGTTGATGCTGGAAATTCGGAATGGGCGCACGGCTGGGAATGGAAGGAACTGGACGCGGTGCGGTTGAGGAGCTAGGATGCTTGAATCGTTTGGAACGGCAGCTTGAATGGAAGGTTGCAATGCTGGTTGGGACTTGGCTTCGCAGATGGGCTGGTGCTATGCATGGCATGGGATCTAGCACGCGGTGGGGACGCTGGGAAGAGTTGGCTTGGATTGACTTGGACGCTTGGGAGAAGCTTTTTGAATGCTGCTGTTGGGAGCTTCCTGAACCGTTAAGAAGGGGTTGGGAAGTCGATGCTTTGATGGGATGAGAAGATAGCCATAATCGCTTGGGCGCTGTGGACGGTTGATGGTTTAGTGATGTTTTATTGAATGCAGGTTCGGATGAGACTTGGAAGGCTGGGATTTCATGCATGCATGGCAGCTGGGGAATTGTTGAGCTCAGGCTACCGGGCATTGGGCTCAAACCCTATGTTATTGGGTCTCTTGGATTACTTGCACTCAAACACAAATACAACGTTAATTAGTTAATTTTATCATTAATGATTAGCTATAGTATTAAGATGGTATGACGATTGCACTTTTGTGCTCTCATCAATAGCAGCACATTTAGAATATGAAATCTGGCAAATAGATGTAAAGACCGCATTTCTAAATGGAGATTTAGAAGAGAAAGTGTATATGATATAACCTGAAGGTTTTACATCTGCAGATGAGTCTAAAGTGTGCAAGCTTCAAAAATTCATTTATGGATTAAAGCAAGCTTCATGAAGTTGGAATATACGTTTTGATAAGGTAATCAAAACATATGGCTTCATTAAGAATAAAAAGAAACCTTGCATTTATAAATGGGCAAATGGTTTGGTTATTATATTTCTTACTTTGTATGTGGATGACATTCTTTTAATCGGTAATGACATTCCTGCATTACAAGGAATAAAGATATGGCTATTATCTCAATTTGCTATGAAGGATTTGGGAGAAGCATTTTACATCCTAGGGATGAAGATCTATAGAGATAGATCTTGAAGATTGCTTGGATTATCCCAATCCATATACATTGATACTATACTGAAAATGTTCAGTATGGTTAATTCCAAGAAAGACTATCTTCCGATAGGCCATGGAATTAACCTCTCTAAAAGGGATTGTCCGACAACCCCTCAAGAAAGAGAGAGTATGGATAGAATTCCATATGCTTCGGTAGTGGAATCTATAATGTATACGATGACATGTACTAGACCAGACGTGGCATACTCACTAGGAGTAGTGAGCAGATACTAGTCTAATCCAGGTAGCAATCACTGGAAAGTTGTAAAAACCATCCTTAAGTATTTGAGAAATACTAAAGACCAGTGGCTTGTCTATGGTGATTCTGACTTAAAACTTGAGGGATATACAGATTCAAGTTTTCAGCCAGATCAAGATGATAGCAAGAGCATGTCAGGTTATATCTTTATTCTTAAGGGTGGTGTTATCTGCTGGAAGAGTTCCATGCTGCACACAGTGGCAGATTCTACAAAAAATTGATACAAAAGAAAATCTGGCTAACCCATTGACAAATTAATAAAGTGTTATTTGGCATTATTCATCATTTCACATCTTCAAATGAACTCTTATATGATAAAGTCCTTAGGACTTATTAATGATAAAGAAGGATTTATCTACGAGTCTTTAAACCAGTTCGCGACCAAATGCTATGTTGTAACTAGGACGACAACATTATCAAGATTAAGTCGTTGTATGATATATACGTTGGTTGTCCTCTTAACTAAGGAGTGTGGAGACACTGGTATCCCACATAGATGAAGTATAGGAGTACATTTCACTAAACGTGACCAATTCTGGAACGCTCTACTGTCAAGAGATGTTCTGAGTAGATATGGGTATAAGTTTGGCCCTCTGATCTGAGACCGGAACCTGTGACTAGCAAACAACTCACTGTACTTTGGTACCAGACTACTTGAATTTCTAATTCAGTGACGGAAGGTCACTGGGTGCAGTCAAGTACTTGCGTAGTCAGTTGTGAGTCGAGATGGAAATAACCCCTCCTGGAAATAGGAGATAATGTCTTGTGATTAATTTAGCAAAACCTTGGCCAGGGTAATCCCAGTGAGGAGTCACGGGATATCTAAAGTTAATCACATAATGGATGTACTAATTATAGGGTTGATAGTGAGCTCTAAGTCATCCTGACATTAGGAGTCAATGCGATTAAATTATACAGTAACCATAGTCCAGGGTTTCAGAATATTTGCTTCGCATATATTCGGCCTATTCAGACGTCGGGTACCATTGCTAGATGGTCACATCGATTAGTATAGGAAGACGTTCCTATACTACCGGCTTAGGTTCAAACCTATGAGGTCACACGTATAGAAGTTTCTAGGTTGATCAAATGGCTGCTTGATGATTAAGAATTATTCAGGGGTAATTTGGTCAATTTGATTGACAAATTATCCAAAGCAAAAGTAGTATTAAAATAATTATTGAATTATTGGAGGATTAATTAGCAATTAGATTGCTAATGAACTCAATTTGATTGAGTAATTGGGCTTAGGTTGAGCCAAATTGAATAGGATTCAATTTGGGCTGCATCAGGGTTTGACCTAATTTGATTGGGTTCAACCCAAGTAGATTGAGCTTGACCCATGTGGAGTGATTGAGTAAACCCCTATTTAATTTTGATGAGCTCAAAGCATTTGAAAATATTTTATGTTGTACTAATGAATTCAATCTAGTGTTTCAGGCAAATATGTGTGAATTTCTAGTTAAGTGCCTTAAGCCTTGGTTCAAAGTAATTTGGATAAGTATTGGACTTAATTTGAACCAAAGTCTGCATCCCGAGTCGACTCCGGAAGATTACGAGTCGACTCCGGGTGGTTTAAAGGTTCTGGCACAAGCTCGAGTTGACTCCGATACTCTACGAGTCGACTTCGACTGAGAACAGACAGAAAGAAGAGTTTCAGACACTGTCAGCGAGTCGACTCCAAAATGTTTCGAGTCGACTCTGATGCTGGCCGAGTCGACTCTCGATGGATCCGAGTCGACTCCAAAGGGTAACAGACAGAAAGACAGAACGATGAATTTTAGATCCTGTTACCGAGTCGACTCCAGAAGGTTCTGAGTGACTCCGACGTTTGGTGAGTCGAGTCCTAATTATGTCCGAGTCAACTTCCAGAGGAAAGCAGTCTGAAAGACAGAGAACCAATCTTGGAAATCCTGTAAATGAGTCGACTCCAAGAGTTTCAGAGTCGACCCCCAAGTCTGCCGAGTCGACTCCAACAAAGCGCGAGTCGACTCCGAGGCAGATCAGTTCAATAGACGGAGAATCGATTTTTCGGACTCTGAGAGCGAGTCGTCTCCTGAAGATCTTGAGTCGCCTCTCAAGAGAGCCAAGTCGACTCCAAGAATACCCGAGTCGACTCGAGGAAGAAAAATAGAAAGATGGGTGATCGTTTATTTTAATTTCAAAAATAAACCACGCAATAGCACGTATCCTATAGGATAGTGATTACGGGTGTCGGTCCACAAGGATTGGAGAATAAATTATTTTTTTTAAAAAATAAATCAAGAAAAAGAATCTGCAAACTTGATTTAACTAAATTAATCTATGAGTACAAATTAGAATTTATCAAAGTAAATGGATCTAGGGTTTGGAGTCCACCGCATAGCATTGCATCAGGGTCTGTGTTCTTAATTTTTTTTTATTTTTTGGAGAGGCATGCAAATTGGCTACAAGCCTTTTAAAATAAGAGCATAAAGAGTTTTAGGAAGATCCATCTTAGGTATAGTATAAAGTGTCTACCTAATTATACTAACCTAGAGTGCAGAACACCTCATCTTCCAAGGCATATATCATCTTAGACTACTTTAGCAAATATGGATCGTAAAAAGCATGCTCAAAGTTTAAACATCATAAAAGAATTTTTCATTGATAATAAGAATTTAAACGAGCTCCAAAAAAATTAAAAAAGTAAGAACCACAAATGCCCTGTTACATTGCTAGGGCTTCATCCAGCCCTAGACTAGATTCTCAGCCGCGCATGGCTTCCGGACGACCTCCTATCTTCATATGAAAATCTTCTGCTCCTGAGGATGATAGTGTTATTTTGATGATTAACAAGCAATTATCTAGAGTATGTTATAAGTTAAATCGATACTTCATTTATAAGTCTATTACTCTCAGTATATTTGTATAAATTGATATAGATACATTTCATTGTTTATATGAATCAATCTGACCTTGAGATGCAGCAAAGTGTGGATTGAGTCGACCCAAAGGATGATTGGGTCGACCCCGGCACATCAAGAAAGCATTTGGCACACTTCTGCAAAAATGGCACAGATGAACAGTGAGTTGGGTCGACCCAAGGAAAGCATGAGTCGACCCAAACATCAAGATCCTCAAACAACTCAGAAAATGGTTCTCTGAATTTACTGAGAGGGTCGACCCAAGATAAAGTTGAGTCGACCCAAGCTTGAGTCGACCCAAACCCTGAGTGGGTCGACCCAAAGGCAAGACAGAACAGAAGACAGAAAAGGTTCTCTGGAAACCCTATTAGGGTCGACCCAAGAAGAAGTTGAGTCGACCCAACTGAACCTTGAGTCGACCCAAAGAAAGGTTGGGTCGACCCAAGTGAAGGAAGGCTGAATTCCAAGTTTCTGTGTTTCTGAGAGGGTCGACCCAAGGAAAGTTTGAGTCGACCCAAGCGAAAGTTGGGTCGACCCAAGGACAGGTTGAGCCGACCCAAACACGGGCAGAAGCATAACGGCTAGTTCTGCAGAAATACTTTTTGTCCTTCCAACAGTGAGTAACGGCTAGTTTTTGAATTCTATCCATTGGGGCTTGTCCAATGGATGTAGGAAACAATTTAAAGTGGCACTATTCATCAGATAGATCATCCTTTCCAAAGAAGATCAAAGAGTACACAAGAAAGAGAAAGTGCCCTAATCTTCTTCATCCAAGTGCTTCATTCAAGAATCAAAGAAAAGTGGTTGAGCAGATTCAAAGAGTCATCAAGAGCTCCATCCATCCTTAAAGAGAGAAGCATCCTTGACAAAGAAGAGAGAAGTCACATCAAGCGATAAATACTTTCTAAACTCTTCTTTGTTGATTATATTGTTTTATTTGCTCATCTAGGAGTTTAAATCTTCTTCCTTTATTTGTTAAACTACTTGTAAAGGTTGGTTGGTTAGCCCGCAAAACCAACGGAATAGGTTGATTGGTGAACCCGAAAAACCAATTGTAAAGGTTCGTTGGTGAGCCCGAAAAACCAACATAGGTTCGTTGGTGAGCCCGTAAAACCAACATAGGTTTTTGGTGAACCCGGAAAATCAAAGTGTTAAGGTTTTTGGATTGTGAGCCCGGAAAACAATCCAACTGTAATCCGCGGAATTATAGTGAATTCCCAAGGGGTCGCTTGGGGAGTGGACGTAGGTGCTAAGGAGAGCACCGAACCACTATACTTCTTGTTGTTTGTATTGTGATTTGTTTAAGTTTACTAACTCATCATTTAACACAAGTAAGATAGTTAAAATTAAAAGAAACCAATTCACCCCCCCTCTTGGCTTGTCACCTTGGGCAACAAGTGGTATCAGAGCAAGGTGCTCCAATAGTACTTATTGATCTCACAATCAAGAGTTAAAGATCATGACAACCCAAGTGGGATGTTCTATGAGTGAGGGTCAATCCATAAATAGACCACCTCTATTTAATGGCACAAACTACACATATTGGAAAGTTAGGATGAGGATATTCATTCAAGCTTCAGACTATGAATTATGGTACATCATAACTAGAGGACCTCACACACCCACACTTAATATAGAGGGCACTATCATACCCAAACCAGAAATGGATTGGAATGAAAGTGATAGAAGATTGGCACAGTTAAATGCAAAAGCTATAAATGTACTTTATTGCTCATTAGATGTAAGTAAATTTAATAGAATATCTACTTGCATTACTGCTAAAGAAATTTGGGACAAACTTGAGGTCACTCATGAAGGGACCAATCAAGTTAAGGAGTCAAAAATAAACATATTAGTACACAAGTATGAATTGTTTAAAATGGAATCTACTGAGTCCATAACTGATATGTTTACTCGTTTTACTGAAATTATAAATGGGCTTAAGAGTTTGGAAAAGTCTTACACTAACTCTGAATTGGTGCGAAAAATTCTCAGGTCTCTACCAAGAATTTGGGAGGCCAAGGTAACCGCAATTCAGGAAGCTAAGGACCTCAACACACTGCAATTAGAGGAGCTTCTAGGATCACTCATGACCCATGAGTTGACAATGAGGCAAAATTCAGAAGATGAGGTTAAGAGAAGAAAGCCCATTGCCCTAAAGACTACCACCCCTAAACAACAAACTGAATCGGAAGATTCAGATGATGATGAATTTGATGAAGAAGGGATGGCTATGCTTGGAAGAAAATTCAGAAAATTTATGAGAGGTAAGAATAGATTTTATAGAAAGAAACTCTTCCTCAAAGGTAGCTCAAGCAAAGAAAAGGATAAGGACAAAGAAAAGGAAAAAGAAACTCCTATTTGCTATGAGTGTAACAAACCCGGGCATTATAAGATAGATTGCCTAGATTTGAAATGGATTGCAAGAAAACTGAAAAAGAAGAACTTCATGGCTGAATGGAGTGAAAGTGAGGAGTCAAGTTCGGAAGAGGAAGATCATCAAGAGACGGCCCAAATGTGTCATATGGCCAATGACGATGAGGTAGATTCTGAACTTGACTGTGATTTTACTGTTGATGAATTACATGATGCATTCTTAGAACTCATGGAAGAACATAAGAAACTAATCAATAAAAGTAAAGTTCTAAAAGAAGAAAATCAATCTCTTGTCAAAGATAAGTTAAAACTATCTCATAACTATGAAACATTAAGTAGGAAACTTACAAATGAAACTAAGAATCTAATTGCTGAAAATATCAAGTTAAAAGAAGATGCTGAAAAATATAAATCCTTGGTAGATAAGTTTACACTTAGTTCTACCAAACTAAATATAATTCTTGATAGTCAAAAAGCTGTATATGATAAGGTTGGTTTAGGATATAAAACAAATAGGAAACAAAAATTCTTAAAGAACGTTTTTGTAAAAGCTAAAAATGAAAATATTACTTGTCATTGCTGCAATAAATTAGGACATAGAGCATATGAATGTAACTATAGAAAGTCCAGTCAAAACAAATTAAGTAATAATCAAAAGATTAAATTCAAGAAAGTTTGGGTTCCAAAAGGAACATCAAGTACTAACCCTAAAGGACCCAACATAGTTTGGGTACCTAAAGCTCTTTCTTGATCTTGATTGCAGGGGTGTCTTGCAGCTGATAAAGTGGAAAACGATGGTATCTAGATAGCGGCTGTTCAAGACACATGACCAGTGACGTAGATCAATTTGTCACTTTGGAATCAAAGAAGGGTGGAGTAGTAACCTATGGAGACAATGGTAAAGGGCATATCATTGGAAAGGGTAAAATTTTCATTACTCCATCTATTTTTATAGAAAATGTCTTATTAGTTAAGGGATTGAAACATAATCTACTTAGCATAAGTCAATTTTGTGATAAAGGGTTTAAAGTCACATTTGAAGCATCTGTATGCATAATCACAAATCCTAAAGATAATAGCATTGTACTTGTAGGACAAAGGCAAAGAAATATTTACTTGGTAGATCTTCATGATTTAGGCAAGAAAAATGGATTATGCTTAATTACTAATGAAGAAAAGAAAAATGAAACAAGTTGGCTTTGGCATCGTAGACTAGGACATGCTAGTATGGAATTAATCTCAAAACTAGTCAAGAAGGAATTAATAAAGGATGTGCCAAAATTGATTTTTGAAAAGGACAAAATCTGTGAACCATGTTCTTTGGGAAAACAAACTAAATCATCTTTCAAATCAAAGAATATAGTATCAACAACTAGGCCTTTTGAACTTATACACATGGATTTATTTGGACCCACTAGAACTGCGAGTCTAGGAGGAAAGAAGTATGGACTAGTTATTGTTGATGATTTTTCAAGATATACATGGGTTTCATTTTTGGCACATAAGAATGAAGCATTTTCAGAATTCTTGAAACTATATAATAATATCATAAATGAAAAGAAACTCACCTTAGTAGCAATTCGAAGTGATCATGGTACTGAATTTGAAAATCAACACTTTGAAGAATTTTGTACTAAAAATGGTATTTCACATCAATTTTCAGCACCTAGAACGCCTCAACAAAATGAGGTTGTTGAAAGAAAAAATAGGACATTGGCAGAAATGGCACGCACGATGTTGTGTGAGTCAAATCTTCCAAAGTACTTTTGGGCTGAAGCTATAAGCACTGCTTGCCATATTCTAAATCGAGTTTTAATACGACCAATAACCAAGAAAACTCCTTATGAACTTTGGAAGAATAAGAAACCAACTGCTAAATATCTTAAAGTATTTGGATGTAGATGTTTCATCTTAAACAATGGCAAGGAGGATCTAAGTAAATTTGATGCCAAGTCAGATGAAGGTATCTTCTTAGGATACTCCACATCTAGCAGGGCATACAGAGTATTCAATAAAAGAACTCTAGTAGTGGAAGAGTCAGTCAATATTATATTTGATGAGTCTGAGAGTGAGTCTGCTAAGAAAAAAAATATTGTTGATGATGATACAGAAATTATCGACTTTGAAAAGTTGAATATTGATGACGTGCCAATTCAAGATAAGGGAGATGATTGCGTGCCAACACAATCCCAAAGCTTGCCAAAGGAATGGAGGTATGCATATGGACACCCTAAAGACTTAATCTTTGGTGATCCATCTCAAGGGGTAAGAACTCAATCATCTCTTAGAAACTTAAATGATTATCTTGCTTTTGTTTCACAATTAGAACCTAAGACTTATGAAGAAGCTGAAAAAGATACTAATTGGATAAATGCCATGCAAGAAGAATTAAATCAATTCAAAAGAAGTAAAGTATGGACATTAACTGAAAGACCAAAGCATAACTCAGTAATTGGAACAAAATGGATATTTAGAAATAAATTAGATGAAAATAGGTTAGTTATAAGAAATAAGGCTAGACTTGTAGCTAAGGGATGCAATCAAGAAGAAGGAATAGATTTTGATGAAATATTTGCTCCTGTAGCTAGATTAGAGGCTATTAGATTACTTCTAGCATTTGCATGTTTCATGGATTTCAAATTGTATCAAATGGATGTGAAGAGTGCATTCTTAAATGGTTTTATTGAGGAGGAAGTATATGTAGAACAACCTCCTGGTTTTGAGAATCATGAATTGCCAAATCATGTGTTTAAATTACATAAGGCATTATATGGATTAAAGCAAGCACCTAGGACTTGGTATGATCGATTAAGCAAATTTCTGCTTAATAATGACTTTAGTAGAGGTAATGTAGATAAAACTCTATTTCTCAAAAGAAAGGACAAAAATCTATTAGTGGTACAAATATATGTAGATGACATAATCTTTGGTGCCACAAATGATACTCTTTGCAAAGAATTTGCTAATTTAATGCATGGAGAATTCGAAATGAGTTTGATGGGAGAACTAAGTTTCTTTCTAGGATTACAAATCAAACAAACTAAGGAAGGCATTTTCATTCATCAAACTAAGTATACAAAGGAAATACTAAAGAAGTTTGTGAATGAAAATCATAAGGGAGTAGGCACTCCAATGAATCCTACTAGTAAGCTAGACAAAGATGAAAAAGGGAAGAGTATTGATATTAAGCTCTATAGAGGACTAATTGGATCCTTGCTCTACCTTACTGCTAGTAGACCCGACATCGTATTTAGTGTAGGAATATGTGCTAGATACCAATCGGACCCTAAGGAGTCACATTTAAGTGCTGTTAAAAGAATCCTTAGATATTTAAGAGGAACTACCAATATAGGATTATGGTACTCAAGAGACTCCTGTCTAGATTTGCTTGCATATTCAGATGCTGATTTTGCCGGATGCAAATTAGATAGGAAGAGCACAAGTGGCACATGTCAATTCTTAGGAAATAACTTAGTATCATGGTTTAGCAAAAAGCAGAATTCAGTGGCACTGTACACAGCTGAAGCTGAATATATAGCTGCTGGTAGTTGTTGTGCTCAAGTACTATGGCTTAAGCAACAACTAGAGGACTATGAAGTTAAGCTAGATAATATTCCTATTAAGTGTGATAATACTAGTGCCATAAATCTTACTAAAAATTCAGTTCAGCATTCTAAAGCCAAACACATAAAAAAAATAAGGTATCATTTTATTAGGGATCATGTGCAAAATGGAAACATATGTATTGAACATATATGCACTGAAAAACAATTAGCCGACATATTTACAAAATCCTTGAGTGAAGATAGATTCTGCACGCTAAGGAGGGAATTAGGCATATGTGATCCTTTTTATTGAAGAAATATAAAAGGGAGCAAGTAGTCTCATGATACATTCCTTCAATTTCAAAAAACCCATGAAACATGAGTCATACTTGTTATCTATAGATTCCTTACTCATGTATCATTGTCCTAGAAAGAATTTATAAGGATTGGAAACAAGAAAAATTTTTAGAAGCAAAAAGGAAGAGAAAAGAAAAATTCTGCACTTGGGTCGACCCAACCCAGATTAGGGTCGACCCAACGTTGAGTCGACCCAAAAAATTTCTTGAGTCGACCCAACGTCGGGACCCCACTGTTAAAAGGGGAACCCGAGAGCTCTATTAGGGCACTGTTTGCCCTTGTCCTCTTCTGAATACTCTATTCCCCACTCTCCAAACTCCTCCAAATTCCTCCAAACAGTAGATTACCTTAAGATCTTGGAGAAATGGGACCCAAAAAAGCCGTAGCCAAGAGATCCGGAAGAGTCTCACGGATCCAACGTGAGGAAAGGCAACCTACGGAGCCATCTACAGTGTCTCCACAACGTGAGGCACGTGCGGAGCCACCTCCTCCTCCTTCCCCCTCAGTTATACTTGCAAGATTTGAAGGGTTTTAGCATGTTATAATGGGCAGCGGAAGCTAGGAATTTTAAAATTTTCTTAATAAAGTCCCTATGCATGAAACCCTTTTAAGCCTAGATCACCTTAATGATTACAATCAAATAATATAAAATAAATGCAGAATTAGTAGAATACCTCAAACGCTAATCCAAAGTGTACAATCTCCACGAGGCGTCCAAGTGTCCACCCTCCAATGGTGATCCACACGAAAACTTGATCAAGACTTTAGCTCCAAAGACTTTTGATCCTTAATGCAGAATTCTTCTAAAGAACTCTAATGGCTTGCTTTCCTTCCTTTCTATTTTTCTTTAGCCTTCTAAAATTACTTCTAATCCTTTTAGTCCTAAAGAAGACCACCTTGTCTTGGCTTAGGACACACTAGAAGCAATGCTAGAAAGAAAGAAACTAACGTAAGAAAGAAAGAAGAGAGGAGTGGGGTGGAATTGGAATGATGAAACCCATGGAGTGCTAACCTATTTATAATAGGTGTAGGGATGCATCTCCAAGGGATGCATCCCATCCACACATCCTCTCATGAAAGGGCATTATCTAAAGGGCCATATCAAATAAGAGGAGGTGCAGATCAAGTGAGGAGGTGTATCAAATGATATGTCCTTTCATGTGGTGCCATATTTTGACCAAGTCAACATCACATGCTAATCACATGTCCATCATGCCTCACCTCTTGATCTTTCATGATGATGATCCAAGGGCTCCAATGCAAGGTGCCATTCACTTGACCCATTATGTCTTCATCCAATGGTGGGATTAAGATCCAATGGTCAATTATGGTAGCCATCCTCTAACCCAATCCAATTGGGTTAAACCAACTCTCCATTATGTCTTCATCCAACGGTAGATCAAGATCTAACGGTCTAGATTGAATGATTTATTAAATCTAATCCAATTAGACTCAAACCAAGCCAATTAGGTGCCAACTCTTGGCTAACCCATATTAGAATATGATCTAATCAAATTAGATCAATTAAGAATCAGATTCGAATCCAATTCGAATCAGATTCGAATCCAGTTCGAATCAGGAGCTAAGGTTTGCAACACCTGCTAGGATGTTTATCTTGCAAACATGATCTAATCCAATTAGACCCTTGATAAGTTTTCTTGTGTGTGACCCATTGGGTTCCATACTTAGCCAGCAATAGGTGTGAGTGCGAGTTGACCCAACTTGATTAGAACTCTTCTAATCGATTTAAGTCTAAACTGCGCGAACCCGAACTTAACAATTAGAATCCTTTCTAATTGGTGATCGAATTAAACTCTTTAATTCGATCAAACCTATAAGACAAGATTGACGTCTAGCAACGTGTCATGTCTACCCGGAAAATATGGAATTTGATGGAAATACCAAAAATACCCTTCAGTGGCAAGTTACCATGCAATTCAATCCTTTAATCAAACTGCATCCCAAATATGTATATGAGTATGAATATATGTCAAACTCAATTTCATATTCATATTTTTCTCAATCTTTTAATGATAATTCAAATAATGAAACATTAGAAACTCTTTCTAATTTTCATTCTGCTTTGATCAAAGGCTTCCTGAATTATCATATGATTAGAATAAATAGGATGCTATCTTCTCTTACTAGAAGTGATTAATTCCTTGTTGATCTACTCATAATCTTCGTACACAATCCACCATATCCAGAAGACCTCGTACATAACTTATTGTCATGAATGAGTGTAAACCAAAACATAGGTTCATGTGCACAAGATACCATGGTGATCTCAGGTCAAAGGATCAGTTGCACAACTCCCACTAAGAGAATCATCTTTTGACATGTAAGTAAGACTTCATAAGATTTCTCTTTGTAGGTCAATTCAGTGAACTCATTCTTCTAATGAGCACCCATATCTTTGTATTAGTGTCTCCACACAAATGATTGTGAGATCAATCATCCTCTGCATCGAGCATACATAAGACATGCCAGTCTTTCTGGTAATCATTGATCCCCGACTCAATGTACCAATGACTGGGAATATTTAAGATTAGGATTTTAGGATTTTAAGTCTCACTAGTATGATCTCATCATAGTCTTAAAACCATTGCCCTAATCTAAGGAGTTTATCATAAATATAATCAACAGCATATGATAAAACATAACGCCTTTATTCATATTTAAATGTCATGTACATGATTTGGACAAATCAAAAGAAAAACCCTTCGCAATACATATTGCGATTGGCTTGTAGGGCATCTACTCTTTCAATCTCCCACTTGCACTAAAGCCAATCGCTCTTATATTTTATCCCCATACAATCGAGGTGGCGATCGAACTGCTGTTGTGGTAGAGCTTTAGTGAACGGGTCTGCTAGGTTGTTCTTGGTGTCTACTCGTTCAATGACTATGTCTTGTCTCTCGACAATCTCTCGAACAAGATGGAAGCGTCTTAGAATGTGCTTGGATTTGTGATGAGACCTTGGTTCCTTCGCTTGAGCAACAGCTCCAGTGTTATCACAATAAACTGGGACTGGTCTAGCAATCTCGGAAACTACTCCTAACTCAGAGATGAACTTCTTCATCCAGACAGCTTCCTTAGCGGCTTCACTTACAGCAATGTATTCTGCCTCAGTAGTTGAGTCAGCTACAGTTTGCTGTTTGGAACTCTTCCAGCTCACTGCACCACCATTTAGGGTAAAGACATACCCTGAAGTGGACTTGCTATCATCTGGGTCTGATTGAAAACTAGAATCAGAAAATCCTTCTAGTTTCAACTCAGATCCTCCATAAACTAGAAAAATATCTTTAGTCCTTCTCAAGTACTTAAGAATATTTTTCACAGCTATCCAATGATCCTCTCCTGGATCAGCCTGGAATCTACTTGTTATGCCTAAGGCATAAGCAACATCAGGTCTAGTACATAGCATAGCATACATAATCGATCCTACTGCCGAAGCATAGGGAATAGAATTCATTCTATTCCTCTCTTCAGATGTCTTAGGAGACATCTTCTTAGAGAGACGTATGCCATGACTCATAGGCAAATAACCTCTTTTACTTTCTTCCATGCTGAATCTTTTCAGCACATTATCTATGTACCTAGACTGGGACAAGCCTAGCATCCTTTTAGATCCATCCTTATAGATCTTTATACCAAGTATATAGGATGCTTCTCCCAAGTCTTTCATGGAAAAGCTTTTTGACAGCCAAGTCTTGACCGATTGTAACATTGGAATATCATTTCCAATGATCAGTATGTCATCTACATACAATATTAAGAAGACAATGGCACTCCCACTAGTTTTCTTGTACACACATGGTTCATCCACATTTTTGATAAAACCAAACTCTTTGACTGTTGTATCAAAACGGATGTTCCAACTCCTCGATGCTTGCTTTAATCCATAAATGGATCTCTTAAGCTTGCATACTTGATTTGCTCTCTTACTTGAGACAAATCCTTCTGGCTGTGTCATGTAAACCTCTTTCTCAAGATAACCATTAAGGAAGGCGGTTTTGACATCCATCTGCCAGATTTCATAATCATAGTATGCAGCTATTGCAAGCAAAATCCGAATAGATTTGAGCATAGCTACTGGCGAAAAAGTTTCATCATAGTCAATTCCTTGCTTTTGCCTGAAACCTTTTGCCACCAATCTAGCCTTGTAGGTTTCTACTTGGCCATCTGCTCCAATCTTTTTCTTATAGACCCATTTGCAACCTATAGGGTTTACACCCTCTGGTGCATCAACCAAAGTCCATACTTGGTTGGTATACATAGAATCTATTTCGGATTTCATGGCTTCTAGCCATTTGTCAGAGTCACTACTCATGACAGCTTCCGAATAGGTCAGAGGATCATTATTCTGAACAATGTGGGCTTCATCATTCTCAATGATGAACCCATACCTCTCAGGTGCTCTTCGCACTCTATCTGACCTTCGGAGAGGAGATGTGTGTTGTGGTTGTACCTCATCAATGGGTACATCTGGTTGAAGAATTTCTTGTGTTTCTATTTGTAGGTCTTGAACTTCTTCAAGTTCAATTTTTTCTATCCTTACCCTTTTCTAAGATAAACTCTTTTTCTAGGAAAATGGCATGCCTACCTACAAAAACTTTTTGTTCGGTAGGATGATAGAAGATGTATCCTATACTATCTTTAGGATAACCTACAAAAATACATTTATCTGATCTAGCACTTAGCTTGTGTCCAAAATTTCTTTTGACATAAGCTTGACAACTCCATATCTTAAGATACTTAAGATTAGGCTTCTTTCCTCTCCATATCTCATATGGAGTGCTAGGTACAGACTTAGAAGGTACCCTGTTTAATATTAGTGCAGCGGTCTCTAGGGCAAAACCCCAGAAGGAAATAGGAAGATCAGTAAAGCACATCATGGACCTTACCATATCTAATAGAGTACGATTCCTCCGTTCAGCTACACCATTTAATTGTGGCGTATACGGAGGTGTCCATTCAGAGAGAATGCCCTTTTCTTTAAGATGATTTAAAAACTCACTAGAAAGGTATTCACCGCCTCGATCAGATCGAAGGATTTTAATACACTTTCCGGTTTGTTTTTCAACCATACTTTGATACTCTTTAAACTTATCAAAAGCTTCGGATTTATGTTTCATAAGATACACATATCCGAACCTTGATAAATCATCAGTGAATGTGATGAAGTAAGAGTATCCACCTCTAGCTGGAGTTGTCATAGGACCACATACATCTGTGTGTATAAGTCCTAATAACTCACTTGCCCTTTCTCCATGTCCAGTGAATGGAGACTTAGTCATTTTACCCATAAGACAAGATTCACAAGTTCCTAATGATTCATAATCATAAGGATCAAAGAACTCTTCTTTGTATAACTTGTTGATTCTTGATTCACTTATGTGACCAAGTCGGCCATGCCAAAGAAGGGTGTTATTTACTTCCTCTCTCTTTCTTTTATTGCTTTTATTAATATGAAAGACATTGTCATTAAGTAATAAAACAAGAAGACCATTTTCCATAATGCCATTGCAAAGATGCTTATTAGAAAAATAAATAGAGCAACCATTTCCCTTTCCATTAATTTCAAATCCTTTCTTTAACAACAAAGGAATGGAAATTATATTTCTAATAATTTTGGGCATATAATAACAATCTTCTAATTGTAGGAGCTCTCCCGAAGGTAACTCCAAGTTGTAGGTTCCAACAGCTTCAGCCTGGATGGACTCTCCTCCAGCGCCATACAGCTCGAAGTCACCTTTCTTCAAAATTTTAATTTTCTGTAGTCCATGCAAAGATTTGCAAATGTAAAAACCACAGCCGGTATCCAATACCCATGAATTTGAATTTGAAGAACTTAATGACAAGTTGGCATGTAACATAAACATACCTTTTGATGCAACTCTTGCATCGGTCTTCATACTTGCAAGAAAATTCTTGCAATTCCTTTTTCAGTGGCCAGCTTTGCCGCAATGAAAACAGGTACTTGATCCGGAGTTTTTCTTTCCTTTTTTCTTTTTGATGCTACTCTTAGGGTTCAATCTTTTCTTAGAACCCTTATTGCCCGATTTTCTCTTAGAGGTGCCATCTATAAGAAGGAGTGGACCTTTATCCTTCTTAATATGGCCTTCAGCTGTTTTGAGCATATTTAACAGCTCGGGCAGGGAGGTGTTCAGCTTGTTCATGTGAAAGTTCACAACAAACTGAGAGAATGAATCAGGCAGTGATTGCAGGATCAAATCCTGACTGAGCTCACTATCCATAGCAAAACCTAATTGACTTAATCTAGTGATTAAGTCTATAACCATAAGAACATGGTTTTGCACTGGAGTTCCTTCATTCATTCTAGCACGGAACAACTGCTTAGATATCTCATACCTAGCAGTCCTGCTTTGTTCTCCATACAATTCTTTTAAATTGAGAAGTATGGATTGAGTGTCCATGCCTTCATGTTGCCTCTGTAATTCATTGCTCATAGAGGCAAGTATGATACATTTGACAGTCAAACTGTCATTTTTCCACATCTTATGTGTGGCAACCTCCTCTTCTGTAGCATCATCCCCTAGATCTCCAAGATCAGGGGTTTCAAGTATATAGGAAATTTTCTCCTGAGTGAGTACTATCTTTAAATTCCTCAACCAGTCCACATAGTTTGGTCCGGTCAACTTGTTGGCATCTAAGATGCCTCTTAGTGAAAGTGAAGCCATTTAATAATTCTACATATGCAAGAACATAACTAATATAAGCAGACCAATCATGATGACATGTTTGCAACTAGATAAGGACTTTAATCTAATTTGTCTCCTACTATTTTTATCGAATATCATAGCCCTCTCCTATGATAAACGTGAAAATATAATTTTTCTTAGTAGGGTTGAGATCCTAATTCATCATAAAAAGCCTTGTGTTTACACAACAAACTCTTATGAGTTCAAAGGTAGGAAACTCTTTCCAATTGCATCTCATGCAATTCTCAACTTTATCTTGTCCTCTTAAAATACTTATTGCCTTGTGTTAGCACAACAAACAATAATATTTTAGTTAAGTCAAACCCTTCATTTCCATATAGTCATATTCGAATAATATTGCCCTTGTGGTTGCACAACAAGACAATATATTAAAATATGCCATAAGCATCTTAATGCACCAAGACAGTATAACATCAGTCCCCATTGCAAGTTTTGTGTTAGCACAACAAACTAGCATGGATCTTGACATAATAATATCGAGGCATGAAGGAAGGCTATCAATAGTGTTATATCAACATTAAGCTTATCCATAATAGACAATCAAACAATTGGCCAGGTAAGCAGGTGGGAGGCTCCCCTTACTCAAAGAGTAAGGTCCTAATTAAGTAACCACCTTTAGTGCTTTCCTTAGACACCAATTAGATTAATTGTTCTAGAATGGGTTAGCTCAAAGTTTTTCAACACTATGACTTAATATAATTTTTATTGAGGGCTTACTAGTCTCTAGCACATTCTTTAATTGTATCATATATTTAACATATCTAAAATAAGCTATCATGCATCATAGCTATCTCATAGCATGCATAAATCATAAGCAACTAATTAACATGCTTCAACATATCTTCATATGGAAAATTTCATATCATGACATTTTATTACATATCATATCATACATGAATCATATATTTCAGCATTTCATTAAGCATATGATATTACTATCTCATAGTAAATCAATAATCATACATCATGCATTATTATTTGATTGAACCAATTAAGGATAGCTCTGATACCACTGAAGGGTTTTAGCATGTTATAATGGGCAGCGGAAGCTAGGAATTTTAAAATTTTCTTAATAAAGTCCCTATGCATGAAACCCTTTTAAGCCTAGATCACCTTAATGATTACAATCAAATAATATAAAATAAATGCAGAATTAGTAGAATACCTCAAACGCTAATCCAAAGTGTACAATCTCCACGAGGCGTCCAAGTGTCCACCCTCCAATGGTGATCCACACGAAAACTTGATCAAGACTTTAGCTCCAAAGACTTTTGATCCTTAATGCAGAATTCTTCTAAAGAACTCTAATGGCTTGCTTTCCTTCCTTTCTATTTTTCTTTAGCCTTCTAAAATTACTTCTAATCCTTTTAGTCCTAAAGAAGACCACCTTGTCTTGGCTTAGGACACACTAGAAGCAATGCTAGAAAGAAAGAAACTAACGTAAGAAAGAAAGAAGAGAGGAGTGGGGTGGAATTGGAATGATGAAACCCATGGAGTGCTAACCTATTTATAATAGGTGTAGGGATGCATCTCCAAGGGATGCATCCCATCCACACATCCTCTCATGAAAGGGCATTATCTAAAGGGCCATATCAAATAAGAGGAGGTGCAGATCAAGTGAGGAGGTGTATCAAATGATATGTCCTTTCATGTGGTGCCATATTTTGACCAAGTCAACATCACATGCTAATCACATGTCCATCATGCCTCACCTCTTGATCTTTCATGATGATGATCCAAGGGCTCCAATGCAAGGTGCCATTCACTTGACCCATTATGTCTTCATCCAATGGTGGGATTAAGATCCAATGGTCAATTATGGTAGCCATCCTCTAACCCAATCCAATTGGGTTAAACCAACTCTCCATTATGTCTTCATCCAACGGTAGATCAAGATCTAACGGTCTAGATTGAATGATTTATTAAATCTAATCCAATTAGACTCAAACCAAGCCAATTAGGTGCCAACTCTTGGCTAACCCATATTAGAATATGATCTAATCAAATTAGATCAATTAAGAATCAGATTCGAATCCAATTCGAATCAGATTCGAATCCAGTTCGAATCAGGAGCTAAGGTTTGCAACACCTGCTAGGATGTTTATCTTGCAAACATGATCTAATCCAATTAGACCCTTGATAAGTTTTCTTGTGTGTGACCCATTGGGTTCCATACTTAGCCAGCAATAGGTGTGAGTGCGAGTTGACCCAACTTGATTAGAACTCTTCTAATCGATTTAAGTCTAAACTGCGCGAACCCGAACTTAACAATTAGAATCCTTTCTAATTGGTGATCGAATTAAACTCTTTAATTCGATCAAACCTATAAGACAAGATTGACGTCTAGCAACGTGTCATGTCTACCCGGAAAATATGGAATTTGATGGAAATACCAAAAATACCCTTCAGTGGCAAGTTACCATGCAATTCAATCCTTTAATCAAACTGCATCCCAAATATGTATATGAGTATGAATATATGTCAAACTCAATTTCATATTCATATTTTTCTCAATCTTTTAATGATAATTCAAATAATGAAACATTAGAAACTCTTTCTAATTTTCATTCTGCTTTGATCAAAGGCTTCCTGAATTATCATATGATTAGAATAAATAGGATGCTATCTTCTCTTACTAGAAGTGATTAATTCCTTGTTGATCTACTCATAATCTTCGTACACAATCCACCATATCCAGAAGACCTCGTACATAACTTATTGTCATGAATGAGTGTAAACCAAAACATAGGTTCATGTGCACAAGATACCATGGTGATCTCAGGTCAAAGGATCAGTTGCACAACTCCCACTAAGAGAATCATCTTTTGACATGTAAGTAAGACTTCATAAGATTTCTCTTTGTAGGTCAATTCAGTGAACTCATTCTTCTAATGAGCACCCATATCTTTGTATTAGTGTCTCCACACAAATGATTGTGAGATCAATCATCCTCTGCATCGAGCATACATAAGACATGCCAGTCTTTCTGGTAATCATTGATCCCCGACTCAATGTACCAATGACTGGGAATATTTAAGATTAGGATTTTAGGATTTTAAGTCTCACTAGTATGATCTCATCATAGTCTTAAAACCATTGCCCTAATCTAAGGAGTTTATCATAAATATAATCAACAGCATATGATAAAACATAACGCCTTTATTCATATTTAAATGTCATGTATATGATTTGGACAAATCAAAAGAAAAACCCTTCGCAATACATATTGCGATTGGCTTGTAGGGCATCTACTCTTTCAAGATTTGCGGGGAGACCAGTTACAACGGGGAGAAGGATCCATTCCGAGTTCTTTGATCAAGAAGGGTTCCGGTTGAGGGAATGGATCCAAAGGCAAGGTTGGGAGTATCTTTGCTCCCTAGATGTGATGATCTACCCCGGATTAGTTCGGGAGTTCTATGCCTTCCTTAAAACTGGAATGGGAGGGCTTATTTCGGAAGTTTGAGGAGTTAGGGTTCGAGTTTCCGAGGAAAGTTTGAGTGAGCTACTTCATCTTCCCTGCGAAGGAGCCACTCCGGAAAAGCCAGAAAACAAGATGAGAGCTCTGCAGTTGATTATGGAAAATGAGGACTTTGACTTCTCAGAAAAGGTAATAGCAAGCTCTTTATCTGCTGAAATGAGATTATTGCTCAGTATCATAAATAGAATTTTATTTCCAAAGAGCGGGAGATTCGATCTCATCACAGAGCGAGATCTAGTAGTGATGGAGTATATTATTCAGGGTATTCCCCTGAATCTCTCGGCCATGATACTGAAGCAGATGAGGAAAGTAATCTGCAACTCCAGAGTATCACTACCTTATGGTATGATACTCACGTTGATTTTTCGACAGCACGGTATATCTGTCGAGGGGGAGGCATCCAGGAGTCTGCTTCATACTGACACATACACTGCACGGACACTTATACGCATGGGATATGAGAAAGTAAACGGGCAGTGGATTAATACTGGAGCAGGGATTCAGGGTGAGGCACCAGAGGGTGATGCACCAGATCATGGAGACCCTATCCCTGAGGATGAGGAGCATATGGATCATCCTACTGCACCTTCGGAGGCTGGACCATCGTCATCTGTTCCTCCGAGAGATACAGATGAGTTCTGGAGTAGGATGACTGAGATCATGTCAGCTCAGGCGAGGACTATCACTGACGGACTGACGAGCAGATTAGATAGTATGTCAGCTCAGGCGAGGACTATTACTGATGGGCTGACGAGCCGACTGGACATCATGTCTGCTGAGATTAGTGATCTGAGGCAGCAGATAGGAGCACTCCGGAGAGAGAGAGACCCATGGACCATCTGTGCCACAAGCTGCTGAGTCAGAGATTTCGGCACAGAGTCATCCAGCTCGTCGTGCTCCACGCCAGACACAGTCTCACCAGGCTCGACCTCCCCTCGCTACATACACTAGGAGGATGAGGACTAGATCCCAGCCATTAGATACTCCCTAGGCTGATATTAGCATTTCTGTTTAGTGCCTAGGCTAGATATCTAGTTCTCATATGTATTTTGTGTTTATCATGTATCTTTAAACTTTGACTGAGGAACATTGTATTTGCTTTTGTTTTTGACATGAATGTACTAAAATGTTCCTATTTTGATCAATGAAGTTTGAATGTTTGTTATTTATTGTGTCTTTTCCCATGCACCTATTTGATGATAACAAAAAGGGGGAGAAGTAAAGAAAGAGTAATAGGGGGAGAAGTAAAGATAGAGCAATAAGAGGAGAAGTAAAGAAAGAAAGAAAAATAACTTGTAAAACAAATTGAAAATCATATACATCCAAGGGGGAGCAATTTGTAACAATGAAAATGATCAAATCAAATATTTCTATCAAATTTCAGAATTTGGCACATAAAATTTCAGAATTTGGCACGTACCTTTCACACCTCGATACATAACCTGAAACTCATGTTTTAACTCAAATTTTTGGAGTTTCATCTTTAAAGAATTATAAATGAAAGGGGGAGCAATTCAAAAAGTCAAATTGGCAACATTTGAATGATATAGGGGAAGACTTCACTCTTATATTTTGAAAAGCTGAATTTCAGCAAGTTAAGCCCTTTTAAAACTAATTTTAAGATAAGTATCAATAGGCTCATACTCTTTATTTTGTAATCATCAAAAAGGGGGAGATTGAGGATGATAGTGTTACTTTGATGATTAACAAGCAATTATCTAGAGTATGTTATAAGTTAAATCGATACTTCATTTATAAGTCTATTACTCTCAGTATATTTGTATAAATTGATATAGATACATTTCATTGTTTATATGAATAAATCTGACCTTGAGATGCAGCAAAGTGTGGATTGAGTCGACCCAAAGGATGATTGGGTCGACCCCGGCACATCAAGAAAGCATTTGGCACACTTCTGCAAAAATGGCACAGATGAACAGTGAGTTGGGTCGACCCAAGGAAAGCATGAGTCGACTCAAACATCAAGATCCTCAAACAACTCAGAAAATGGTTCTCTGGATTGACTGAGAGGGTCGACCCAAGATAAAGTTGAGTCGACCCAAGCTTGAGTCGACCCAAACCCTGAGTGGGTCGACCCAAAGGCAAGACAGAACAGAAGACAGAAAAGGTTCTCTGGAAACCCTGTTAGGGTCGACCCAAGAAGAAGTTGAGTCGACCCAACTGAACCTTGAGTCGACCCAAAGAAAGGTTGGGTCGACCCAAGTGAAGGAAGGCTGAATTCTAAGTTTCTGTGTTTCTGAGAGGGTTGACCCAAGGAAAGTTTGAGTCGATCCAAGTGAAAGTTGGATCGACCCAAGGACAGGTTGAGTCGACCCAAACACGGGCAGAAGCATAACGGCTAGTTCTGCAGAAGTACTTTTTGTCCTTCCAACAGTGAGTAACGGCTAGTTTTTGAATTCTAACCATTGGGGCTTGTCCAATGGATGTAGGAAACTATTTAAAGTGGCACTATTCATCAGAGTACACAAGAAAGAGAAAGTGCCCTAATCTTCTTCATCCAAGTGCTTCATTCAAGAATCAAAGGAAAGTGGTTGAGCAGATTCAAAGAGTCATCAAGAGCTCCATCCACCCTTAAAGAGAGAAGCATCCTTGACAAAGAAGAGAGAAGTCACATCAAGCGATAAATACTTTCTAAACTCTTCTTTGTTGATTATATTGTTTTATTTGCTCATCTAGGAGTTTAAATCTTCTTCCTTTATTTGTTAAACTACTTGTAAAGGTTGGTTGGTTAGCCCGCAAAACCAACGGAATAGGTTGATTAGTGAACCCGGAAAACCAATTGTAAAGGTTCGTTGGTGAGCCCGAAAAACCAACATAGGTTCGTTGGTGAGCCCGTAAAACCAACATAGGTTTTGGGCGAATCCGGAAAACCAAAGTGTAAAGATTTTTGGATTGTGAGCCCGGAAAACAATCAAACTGTAATCCGCGGGATTATAGTGAATTTCCAAGGGGTCGCTTGGGGAGTGGACGTAGGTGCTAAGGAGAGAACTGAACCACTATACTTCTTGTTGTTTGTATTGTGATTTGTTTAAGTTTACTAACTCATCATTTAACACAAGTAAGATAGTTAAAATTAAAAGAAACTAATTCACCCCCCCTCTTGGCTTGTCACCTTGGGCAACAGCTCCCATTCAAATCCCTCTATTCCCAAAATACCCAAAATATTCTCTTTCCCCCCTCCTTTCTCTTTTTTTTTCTTTTTCTCTGGTTCAGCCCCAACTGAGAATCCCCCCTCCCTCCTTCTCCCTCCTTTGTTTCTCCGCTCCTCCTTTTATATCCTTCCTGACCGTGGAGGATCGGATCTTTTTTTTTTGAGTGAGGATATGCAGGCGATGGATCCGCAGATGAGTAGCTGGATTGGAAGAAGCCGACGCTGCTCCAACGCGAAGGACGACGTGGGCGTTGAGAGGATTCTGCGCTGGCTCTCATCTGGACACGCGGGACAGGGGAGCTTCCATTTGGCTCGGGAATTGGATGGATCACGGAAGACCGCTGGGATTTGGATCCGAAGCAAGGAAATCTGGAAGAAATGATCACGGGCGTGGTTAAATGCTGGGCGGATTCCGTGGATGATGGGGTCAATCCGAATGGGAGGAAGGTTGCGGATGCTTGCAAGATTTGAGTGCGAACGGGAGGGATCCGGAAGAAAATCTGGGAGAAGATCAAATCTGGAACAAGAAATGAGGGTGATGGTGCTCACGGGATGCTCGGACGCAATTGAATGCGAACGGGAGGGGTCCGAAAGCGATCAAAAATTGGATGCGGCTGAGCTGGGAGATATGCTCTGTTTTGAAACAGGGGGAAATGTGCGGATTTGAGCCGTGAGCTGGGATGCTGGGATACGAACGAGATGTGGGTTATTCGTGGAAGGAAATTCGAGAGGATAAGCTTGGGAGCTATCAGGAGAAGGTGAAGATGCTGGGACGCAATCCACGGAGAGGATGGATTCTAGAATCAGCTGGGAGAAAATCCTTGAGCGCGGAAGCAAAAAATCTACGTGGAATGGATCCTTGAAGCGGTGAGAATGACGCTGAAATGTGAGAGGATCTCGGAGGTTGGTGGGTGGCTAGAGGTTGAGCTTTGAATCGCGGAAGTGGGGGAAGGAGATGTCGTGGGAGGGCTTTCTTCTGAATCTAAAATAAAAAAAGTTTGGATACGTGGAGAAAATGGGAGAGGCCTCTGTTTTGCTAAGTTGGGAAGCTTGGTGCACACGGAAAATATGACGTGGATAAAGGAATGGGTAGCTTCATGCACATGTGGAAGAAAGTAATCCACACATGGAACAGATTGGGACTAATTCGTGAATGAGGTGACTCGACCTGCACATATTAGACTAGATCAATATAGAAAATCAATCAAACTTGAATAATTTATCTAGAATGAAATGATGAAGGAAACACATTTTCCTATGTTTAAATCCAAAGTATGTGCCTAAAAATAATAATAAGTGCCATGTAAAGTAGATTAATTTATACATTATTTAGCACTTATCACACCCCCAAACCTCACTTTCGCAGGAATCGCGATTGCATTTACCGTATGCAATAAGGCTTTAAATTCCTAGATGGCCCTAGTGGACGAGTTTTGTCTTGTGAGGATTTTCGGCTCAGATACCCACAAACTGCTGTCTCTACCGAAAGATTTTTTTTTAATTGTTTTATAAAATCTAATTTCAAATGTATAAGTGCCAAGAATTTCAAAAGCACACAAAGTTTTAATTACTAAATCAGC
The DNA here is from genome assembly GCF_009389715.1 of Phoenix dactylifera. Classification (NCBI taxonomy): domain Eukaryota; kingdom Viridiplantae; phylum Streptophyta; class Magnoliopsida; order Arecales; family Arecaceae; genus Phoenix; species Phoenix dactylifera. Next base: position 45,947 of record NW_024068133.1, read on the forward strand.
CCAAATCCTAGGTCAAAATGTAAGTGAGGTCATTAAGTTTCCGTTAGGGAGTTGTAAGACTTATTTATACTGGAGTGCTCGGTGAAATTTGGACCGTACACAAGCTAAGGGTTCAAATCTCCAAAATATTGCTAAGACCAGTAGTTTCCAAGGATTGGTCGAAAGGGACCTACTCACTGATTCAAAATCATTATCTGCAGGATTTCGAGAGTTGTGGATGTTTACTTTAGTACCTCACGGGCTTTATCTGTAATATTTCAGTTTACTCAAATTTTTACAACGACGGCTTTCACACTATTGCCTTTTTCAAGGTCAATACAGAAGTTTTTTTTTTTAAGAAAAGATGTATAAATTGTGCACTTTTACTCTTATGGTGATTTCTCCGTGTAACGAGCAATCATTCGATAGCTCTCACACTAGTTGGCATAAGGTGTCGGGCATCAAGACTTCCCTACGGACTTATGCTCGGAGTCTTCATCACAAGCCCACTTGACCTTTGACAATAGGTAGCCCTTTTCGATGTTCCTGACTAAATCCATTTTTATTGATGATTTTTTTTTTGGATTAGATAAGTATGATTCATCAGGGTCCAAGGTTGCTACTATACTATCAACATAATGTCGAGCCTAGATCTTAGAAGTATCGGCCAGTGTGTAGTGAAATTTTAATTAATTAGCTTACAACTCACTAAGAGAGACTTAATAAAAAGAACTCAATTTTGCATTACTTTCGACTAGTCATTGGAATTTTTAGATTTTATATACCTTGTGTGTTTATCATTCTCGCATTAATGTATAGAAATTAGGTTTTAAAACCTACTTTTTTTTAACTTATAAAAATAAAAATGCACATTTTTTTTCTAAAAGATTTTTTTTTTCGATAAAAATCCACATGAAGACCCCCAAACCTAAATCTGACATTGTAAAGTGAAAACGAATGCAAGAGATGCAAATAAAACAAAAATGCTTAAAAATACTTAAGAATACCCCCAAACCTAATCATAACATTGTCCTCAATGTTAAAGAAATCAAAGAGAATTGGGTTGCCTCCCAACAAGCACTAAGTTTATTGTCTTCAGCCAGACACAGTGCATCCTTAATTATTTTGGTAAACAGGGTTCGTCAAATTAAGGAATTCGATCCATTGCCCATCGGCAACACAGTCCACATAAGGTTTTAACCTTTGGCCATTGACTTTGAAAACCTGTCCACAACTGAGGTGTTGGATCTCTACTGCACCATAAGGAGAAACCTTTTTCAGTACAACTGGTCCATCCCACCTAGAGCGAAGTTTGCCTGAGAAGAGTCGCAACTTGAAATTGAATAGCCAAACTTTTGACCAGGTTCGAAGGACTTACGGTTAATGGTTTTATCATGAAAAGCCTTAGTCCTTGCTTTATAAATTTTAGCACTTTCATAGGCCTCATTGCGCAACTCTTCAAGTTCACTTAGTTGGAGTTTTCAGTTAGGACCAGCTGCTGCCATGTCTAAGTTAAATGTTTTGATAGCCCAGAAAGCTTTATGTTCAAGTTCTATCGGTAAGTGACAAGCTTTTCCAAAAACTAATCAGTAGGGAGACATGCCAATAGGAGTTTTATAGGCAGTACGGTAGGCCCAGAGAGCATCATTTATTCTTTGAGACCAATCTTTCCTATCGGGACGTACCATTTTCTCTAAGGTGTGTTTTAACTCCCTATTGGACACCTTGACTTGTCCACTTGTTTGGGGATGGTATGGAGTAGCAACTTTGTGGGTGATGTTATATTTGCGAGCCAAAGCCTCGAAAGACTGGTTGCAAAAATAAGATCCTCCATCACTGATGATGGCTCGGGGTGTGCCAAAATGATAAAAGATATTTTCATGTAAAAATTTAACCACAACCTTGTGGTTATTAGCTTTAGTGGTGACAGCTTCTACCCATTTTGAAGCATAATCAACCCCTACCAGAATGTATTCGAAACCAAAAGATGGTGGAAAAGGGCCCATAAAGTCAATACCCCAGACATCAAAGATTTCTACAATTAAAATAGAATTAAGAGGCATCATATCTCTACGGGAGATGGTACCCATCTGTTGGCACCGTTCACAAGTTTGGCAAAAGTTATGGGCATCTTTGAAAAGTGTGGGCCAATAAAATCCACTCTGTAAGACTTTTGCTGCAGTTTTTCTACCCTCAAAATGTCCCCCACAAGCTTGTGAATGGCAGAATGAAAGAATACTTTGAAATTCGCATTCGGGGACACATCGACGAATTACTTGATCGGGACAATACTTGAATAGATCGGGATCATCCCAATAATAGAACTTTACTTGTGAAAAGAATCGGTTCTTGTCTTGAGTTGACCAATCATCAAGAATTCGTCCTATGGCAAGGTAATTCACTATGTTTGCAAACCATGGTATTTTCATTCCTTGTACCTCAAATAATTGTTCATCTAGAAAAGAATCGTGTAAGGGTGAGGTATTTTTAGAGGGCTCAAGAAGAATCCTAGATAAGTGGTCTTCTACGATATTTGCAGTTCCTTTCTTATCACGAATTTCTAGGTCAAATTCTTGTAGTAAAAGAATCCATCGAATCAGACGGAGTTTGGTGTCCTTCTTTGCAAGAAGGTGTCGGAGGGCAGCATGATCAGTGAATATGGTAACCTTGGATCCTAAAAGGTAAGATCGAAACTTGTCTAGCGCGAATACTACAGCTAGTAACTCTTTTTTAGTGGTGGTGTAGTTCAATTGTGCATCTGAGAGTGCTTTACTAGCATAGTAGATGACATGAGGTACCTTTTCTACCCGTTGCCCTAAAACTGCCCTAATGGCTTAGTCGGATGCATCACACATCAGTTCAAATGGAAGGGTCCAATTAGGGGGCCGTATGATAGGTGCAGCTAATTTCAAGCGAAAATTTTCAAATGCCTCCTCGCATGCTTCATCAAAGGCAAAGGGAGTGTCCTTGGCAAGAAGATTGCATAAGAGTTTGGAAATCTTATTGAAGTCCTGAATGAAACGACGAAAGAAACCAGCATGGCCAAGGAATGATCGGATTTGTTTCACAGTTTTGGATGGAGGGAGATTGGAAATAAGATCGACTTTGGCTTTATCTACTTCAATGCCCCTCTTGGACACGACGTGTCCCAAGACTATGCCTTCTTGAACCATGAAATGGCTCTTTTCCCAACTTAACACTAGGTTGGTCTCCTTACATCTTTTCAAAACTAAGGTTAAATTTTCCAGACAATCGTCAAAATATAGGCCAAAAACTGAGAAATCATCAATGAACACTTCTAGAAAGTTTTCCACCATATCTGAAAAAATGGCCATCATACATCGTTGAAAAGTTGCGGGTGCATTGCATAGTCCAAAAGGCATCCTCCTATATGCAAATATCCCAAATGGATTGGTAAAGGTGGTTCTCTCTTGATCGTCCGGGTAAACAGGTACTTGATTATATCCAGAATAACCATCTAGAAAACAGTAGAAACCTTGACCAGCCAACCGTTCCAAAATTTGATCTATGAAAGGTAGAGGGAAATGGTCTTTCCTAGTCATTGAGTTGAGTTTTCTGTAGTCAATGCACACCGCCAACCCGTAGTTGTGCGTGTTTGTATCAATTCTCCTTCCGTATTTTCAACTACAGTGATATCTGATTTTTTGGCACCACTTGTGTCGGACTTACCCACTTACTATCAGAAATTGGGTAAATGATTCCGGCATCTAATAACTTCACCACTTCTTTCTTGACTACCTCCTTCATGTTAGGATTGAGTCTTCTTTGCATTTCTCGGATGGGCTTTGCATCATCTTCGAGGTGAATTCGATGCAAGCAAACGGAGGGGTCAACCCGTTTCAAATCGACTACAGACCATCCTATGGCATGTTTATTTTTTTCTAGCACCCTTAAAAGTTTAATTTCCTGTTTCGTAGATAAGTTGGCTGCGATGATTACAGGGAGAGTATCTTCTGGTCCTAGAAAAGCATACTTAAGAGTTGTCGGAAGTGGCTTCAACTCAAGTTTACGTGGAGAATCAATGGAAGGACAAAGTGGTGTGCTAGCAATGGGGGGAAGAGGTTCAGGTTGGATCTTCCAAAGAAAGGAACTCATGGGAGATTGGTTGTCGAGTAAGATGTTGACTTCTTCTACGGCCTTGTCTATATCAAGGTTGTCAATGTCAAAATGGGCCAAGCATGCCTCTAGGGGGTCATCTGCTAAGATATAGGGAAGGGCTTCCTCTACAAGATCATCCATTTCATCAATCAGGCAACACTCGTCTTCCCTCACATGTTGGTCAGCGATATGAAATACATTCAACTTAATTTTCATATTCCCGAATGATATGTCCATTGCCCCAGTTCTACAGTTGATACATGCATTGGCTGTCGCTAAAAAGGGACGACCAAGAATTACAGGAATTTGTTTTTTTAGGTTGGGCACATGTTCCATATCAAGGACGATAAAATCTACTGAAAAATAGAATTTGTTTACCTTGACAAGAACATCTTCAATCATCCCCCGTGGCATCTTCACAGATCGATCAGCCAATTGTAAAGATACTGAGGTGGGTTTTAATTCACCTAACTCAAATTTTTTATAGACTGAATAGGGTAGAAGATTCACACTTGCCCTTAGATCTAAAAGTGCTCGATCAATGGAGTTATCTCCTATGACACAGGAAATAATAGGAGCACCAGGATCTTTGAATTTTGGAGGGGTGTTGTGTTGGAGAATGGAACTTACCTGCTAAGTAAGTAGGACCTTTTTAGGCACATGTGTCCTAGATTTTCGCTTTTGGGTGCAAAGGTTTTTGAGAAATTTTGCATAACGGGAGGTCTTTGAGAACTTAAGAGGGAACTTGTTTGATGGCATCAAGGAGCGGGAGGTTGATTTTAACTTATTTGAAAACCTCCATCATCGCTTCTAGTGAAGTTCCCTTCTTGCCAAAGGGAGTGGGTGCATTAAGTGCTTCAGGGAATGGGGCCTTTGGAATGTGAGTTGTGGCAGATGGTGGACTAGCTGAAGAAGGTTTTGGATTTTCGGGTGATACATTCCTCCCCTCTTCTTCACCTTTCTTGTTGTTACCCTCCCCAACCTTGTTGTTACCCTCCCCAACCTTATTATCTATTATACGTCCACTCCTAAGGGTAGTCAAAGCGTTGGCTTGCTCATGATTTAATCAAGTTTCTTGGGCTACATATTGTCCCCTGGGATTACTCATTGGTTGACTTGGAAGCTTGCCTTCCTCTCCCTTGTTTAATGCATTAGCTAGTTGACCCATTTGAGATTCGAGCTTAGCAATTGATTGCGTGTGAGAGTGCAATAATTGTGTGCTTGCCTCCAAACCTTGAAGGGCAGTCAACACTTTCTCCTCAAAGGTTGTATTTCTTTGGGTTGGAGGAGGAGGATGTTGAAATTGAGTTGAGAGACGGTAGAGATGAAAATTCTGAGGGTTTTGAAAATTTTGGAAGTAGGGTTGGGTAGTATTCGAAGCTTGCTGCCTTCAAGAAAAATTTGGATGATTCCGCCATCCCGGATTATATGTATTGGAAAATGGGTCATTACCCGGTCTGGGCTGTGTTTGAGCAGCAATGATGTGTTCTTGCACGAGTTTGGAAAACTGGGGTGCTGAGGGGCACTCATGAATCGGATGCGATGGGCTAGAACATATAGCACATACTTGTGCTTGGGAAGAGCTAACGTTATGTCCTCCTATCATCAATTGGTCGATCTTATGGGACAATGCATCTACCTTGCTAGACAGGTCCATGGAATGACTTATGTCATAAATGGTCCCTTTTCTTTGAGAACTCGGGGGTGCTTGACGAGAACAGGAAGCTGTTGGGAATTGTGTCCCAAAGCCAATTTTTTAATTGTAAGAAATTGAATTATGTATATGTTTTATTAAAATGAATAAAAGTTTATTCTGGCAATTTTCTATTTATCACAAGTGTTGCATCTTCAAATTGAACTCCTGTGTATTGTGATGAAGTCCTTAGGACTAATTTGGTGGATAAAAGAGGTTTTATCATTTAGTCCTTAAAGCAGTTCGCGACCAAATGACGAGCTGTCAATTGGACGATAGCTATGTCAAGTATAGGTCGTTGTGTGCCATTTAGTTGGTTGTCCTCTTAAACCAAGGAGTGTGGAGACAGTGTATGGCATACAGGTGAGATGTAGGAGTACATCGTCACTGAATAGTGACTCACCTGCGTAGCACTCCACTGTCGGGAGTTAGCTCGTAAAACGTATGGGCATAAGTACCCCTTAGACCTGAGACTGTCACGGTGACTTGCAAGCAACTCACTGTACTTAGGCACTGGATGACCTGAATTTCTAATTCAGGGATCGGAAGGATGCTGGGTGCAGTCAAGTACTCGCGAAGTCTGTGTATGAGTCAAGATGGGATTGACCGCTCCAGATTTTAGGAGTTGATGTCTCACTGTATTTCAATTCAGTAAAACCTTGGCCAGGGTAAACCAAGTGATAGGTCACTTGATTTGATTATTTGAAATACACTATGGATGACCGGACCCAGAGGTCGACAGTCCTCTCTGAGGTCATCTTGAGCATCGAAGGTCATAGGGATGAATTATGCAACAACCATACGTCTAGGTTCTTGAATGTTGCTTTGCATATTCGACCTATCCGGACGTCGGGTATCATTGCTAGATGGTCACCTCGATTAGTGTATGGAGTAGTTCATGTACTACCGGCTTAGTGTTCGAACCTATCGGAGTCACGCACATAAGTCAAGTTAAGTAGGAAGGACTTGATCCAATTTAATTGAGAATTAAATTGTGGATCATTTGAGATTTGATTTTGTCTATGTTCAGCTAGCACTGAACATGAGGTACATACTGAATTTCATGGATGTGTATTTAATTATGTCTGTATTCTGGCTTAATCAAGTTTCAATTAATGTAATTGAAATTGATTTGGACTCATTTGTTGAGTTTGTTTTTGAATTGGATTCAAATGAATGTAATTGGGTTTCATGATGATTTTATTAGAATTTATTCCATATTTATTCTAGTCCAAGTGTGACTTGGATTGATCCGAAAATTGAACTAATTGGAGTTCACATGAATCAGATTCATGTGGAATTTTTCCGGATCCAAAATCTTTCAAATTGGTCTTCAATTTGGTTTAGAACCAATGATGGACCCAAACCCATTTGATTCAGCCCATTTGAATTAACCCATTTAAGTCAAGTCTGAAAATTTACGTTTTTGCCCCTCAAATTTAATGACACGGGTTGTTCTGGTTTCTTCCTCGGTCCATGGACCGATTTCTCTGCATATCATCTCCCGTGGACCGCTTTTTCCTTCTTCTTCCGAACACATCATAGGGCGCTTGATCTTTCCTCTTTTGGCTACCATTTGAAGATCCGAAGAGACGTGTCTCTTCGGTTTTGAAACCTCTTTAACAATAGGACTGATTTAATTGAAATCAAACGGTTCAAAAAATTCAATAAAATCGTGAAACATTTGGCGTTCACTCTTCCCTTTTGCCGTTTTCTCTTCCCTGGTTCAGCCTTTTCTTTGCCTATAAATAGGCTGGGGTTCTCTTCATTCTTGGCTAGAGATTTGATCTGGGGAGAGGGGAGATTTGTGATCTTTTGAGTAGCTTGAAAAGAGAGGAAAAGGAAACGAGAAGAAAGAGGAAAAGGAAACGGGAAGAAAGAGAAAAAAAAAAAAGGGAAGAAAGAATTTTTTGAAATTCTTTTCTTCCAGGGGCTTATTTGCAAAAGGGTTTTTGCACTATACAGACATCATCCTACCTTCCTGCATTTCTTGGCGTGCGTGTGAAGTAGAGGGTCCGTACATCCGGGCCTTGCATTGCACCAGATCCATCAGTACCAGATCCGGCACCAGATCCAGTTCCAGATCCAGTTTCCGATCCAGTACCAGATCTAGCATCTGATCCAGTATCTGATCCAGCACTTGGCCCTGTACCAGATTCTGTTCCTGAGTACCTTGACCATCTTCCGCTGCGGGATCGAGGTATGGTAAACATAATATAGTTATGTTATTTATTTATACCTGTTATAAATAAATAGATAAAATTTTAAAACTGATTTTCTGACCTGGCATCCGATTTTATCGGATTTTGCGGGATATTTTTCCTTCAACTGGTATCAGAGCCAGGTTGGCCGATGGAATTGGCCTATAATATCTAGAATTGTGCATGATTTAATTTTTAAATTTAGATTAGATCTAGATTTATTGATAAAATATCAATCTTGTGCTGAATTATAAGGTTGTCCTGCTATAAGGTTAACCCCTTATAGTGAAAAGGTTGTCCTAGCACAAAATTGAGATTAATTTGTATCATAAAATAAATAGTTTATTTTTGTGAAATTATGCATAATTGATGTTTATGAAATTTCAGTTTTAAATTTATTATGACCATAAAGTTTAAATATAAATTGTTTATATTTGGAATAAATTGACACCTTGAATCCATGATCATAATACATTTAATAAAGAATTAAATGTTGAATTTAAAATTTAAAATTTGAATTTCAAATAAAGATTTAAAATTCAAAATTTGAAATTCGAATTAAAATTTAAATTTGAACATGGGTTTTGGGGCATGGGTTAGCATAATCAGATTAGTTGATTAGGTTAGACCTAATGTTAGAATTGAATTGGAATCAATAGTTGTATTAGACTAAATTCATTTTTCTAATTTGATCAAACTCAATAGTTTTGTTGATCATGTCCAAACACTTCAATTGGATCTGATTGTGGCTCAGTGGTCGAGCCTGAGTTCTTAATGACTATCTAAATCAACTTGACATACCATTTGGTGTCTAAGGCAAGTTGGATCTACGGTTATTAATTGGGGCTACCTCTTTTCTGGCCAACTCTGTTGGTGTCTAGGAAAGACGGTTAATGGCGGAACCCTCCCGTGATCTCTCTTACCTGGCCAAAGTGGTCGTTCAAGCTTTGATTTAGATATCTTGAGACTTGGTACTCACCCATGTCAATAAGGAAATCAGTATGACTGATTTAGATGTCCATAGACCAATGAAATTCTATGTCCTCTATATGACTCAGTGCAATCAGTGGGAGGATATAGAATTATCAGTCTCTCTAAAATTCTCTAAATTATTAGGTCCTTAAAATGATATAGTTATATAGATAACTAGGTCATAGCCTCCCATTAAAATGGATGATAATTGGTCCAGTATTCCAGTTGGACATGCAGGACGCTTCCGTCTGGTGTTCATCTGAATATTGGAATTATCCTTCATTATATGATAGCTCTTTGAGCTATCTGATTGTGATTAGGTTGGCCGAGCTTTCCTCGGGCCTGATCATACATTAGGTAGTGTCATCGAGTTAGTTCATTAATGGTTGGATCTGACCAGGATTTTCAGTGGAGGCCTCCGCCTACTGATTACCACCTGGGGCAAAATAAAATACTAGAAATTATTTAGAGAAATAATTGGTAATGTACCTACCCTTAGATGCATATGGGTTGGCCGAGCTTTCCTCGGGCCTGTATACAGTCCATGTGGATTCTAGTACCCGCTAAGGAATTAAAGTAATTCCTCGAATTAAAGGTAGAGGCTATTAATTCGATTAAAATAGTGGAAGAAAACTTTAGACTAAAGTCCAAGTCTTTAGGATTAAATAAATCATATACTGATTAGTTGGGTTTTTCCTTTATTTTTCAGATATGGCTAACTCATTGTCCCTCCGAACACTATTAGACAATGATAAGCTTAATGGACCTAACTTCGATAGCTGGTATCGAAAGATGAAAATAGTATTGGAGCATGAGCGGATCCTGTATGTGATATCGGATCCTGCACCTGAGGAACCTGCAGCCAATGCACCACGTGCAATCAGAGACGCTTATCAGAAGTGGCTCAACGATCGCACTACAGTGCATTGCATCATGAGGGCCTCGATGAATGACGAGTTTAGTCGTAAATTCGAGGAAGCGTAGCCAGTGGAAATCCTTCAAATGTTGAAGGAGTCTTTCGGTACACCTGATGATGTTGAACGACATAAGACCTCCTGCGCTATATTCAATGCCCGCATGAGGGAAGGGGCATCGGTCACCGATCATGTATTGTACATGGTCGAACAAATTGATCGCCTAAGTAAACTTGGCTTTCCTTTGCATGAGCAATTGGGCAAGGATGCCATTTGAATTCACTTCCTAAGTCCTACCTGACCTTCCTTAGTCATTATAGAATGACTAAACCTGAAGTATCCTATCATGGTTTTGCTTAGGATTACTGCAGACCTATGAGAAGGATCACCAACTCAAAAAGGAGTCGGTGAATGTGGTAGGTGGGACTTCTGCAGGACATTCTTCCTTTAAGAAAGGAAAGAAGAAGAAGGTGCAGAAAGCTCGTGCTGGGGTCCTCTAAGCCCAGCCAGACTAAGAAGCGTAAAGCCGATAAGAGCAATGCAGAGTGCTTCTTCTGTAAGAAGATAGGTCATTGGAAGCGAAACTGTCCGGCTTACATAGCGTCCCTTGATCCAAACAGGCCTAAGAAGAAAAAGCAGCAAACAGTTGCTACACAAGGTAATTATATGATAACACCTTGTAATTTTTCAATTTATGATTCTACCACTTGGGTATTGGATACCGGAAGTCCAATTAATATTTGCAATTCATTGCAGGGACTTCAAGTTAGTAGAGGATTCAAGAATGACGAGAGATTCCTGAACGTTGGAGATGGAAGATCAGTTCCAGTCCTAGCTTTAGGAGTCATTCAGCTTGTTTTTGAATCTAGAGTAGTCATATTAGATGATTGCCATTATTGTCCAACATTTTTAATGAATGTCATCTCTGTAGGCCTTTTGGCCAAAAATGGTTATTGTTTATCAATAAAAGAAAATTTTTGTGATATCATTTTGAATGGTATTAAAATTTTTCGTGGACAATTGAAATATGGCATTTATACTCTATCACTGCCTGTGAATGTAATGTACACCTCTAATAAACGCCTTAAGTTAGATAATGTCAATGAAGCCTATTTATGGCATTGCCGGTTAGGTCACATAAATAAAACAGGATAAACAGGTTAGCCCAACAGGGCATTTTAGAAATCAATGATTGTGAATCATTGCCAACTTGTGAATCCTGTCCTTCTGGGTAAAATGACCAAATCACCTTTTCTGGAAAGGGTGAACGAGCCAGCGATGTTCTTGGCCTCATACATACTGATGTATGTGGACCTATGAACGTAAGTGCCAAAGGTGATTATGCCTACTTCATAACCTTCACAGATGACCTATCCAGGTATGGGTATGTCTATCTGAGAAGCATAAGTCGGAATCATTTGAAATGTTCAAACGATTTCGTAATGAAGTAGAAAAACAGACTAGAAAGAGTATTAAGATCCTTCGGTCAGACCGAGGAGGAAAATACCTTTCCGGTGATTTCTTGACTTATCTTGAGGAGAATGGGATTCTCTCACAATGGACCCCTCCAGGAACACCTCAGCATAATGGTGTATCCGAAAGGAGGAATCGAACTTTGTTAGACATGGTTCGATCCATGATGGGATTTACTAGTCTGCCTCTATCTTTTTGGGGTTATGCTTTAGAGTCTGCGTGTATAATACTAAATAAGGTTCCAAGTAAGTCTGTTAAGAAGACTCCATATGAGATATGGACTGGGCATAAGCCGCACTTTCATACCTTAGGGTTTGGGGATGTCCGGCTTATGTTAAACGTTCTCAAACTGAACAAACTTGGTCCTAGGTCCGATAAGTGTTATTTTGTAGGGTACCCCAAGCAAACTAGGGGTTATTACTTTTACCTTCCTAATGAACAAAAGGTGTTCGTAGGACTTAAGGCAACATTTTTGAAAAAGGAATTCCTTGGTGAAGGAATTGTTGCCTCTAAGGTTGAACTTAGTGAAGTTCAGCAGGTGGAAGATTTAACACAATCTACTGAACCCACAGAATCGGTTTTGATTAGATCAAACCCGGAGCCCAATGTAGAAGCACCATTAAGGCGATCCGGTAGAGTGCCGCGTCAAGTGGATAGATACTACGGTTTCTTGGTCCATGACGCGGATCCTATTGAGCTCGATGAGAACAATGAGGATCCGATCACCTATATGATGCTATGCAGAGGTCTGACTCTGAGTTGTGGCTTAATGCCATGAAATCCGAAATGGAGTCCATGGAAATCAATAGTGTATGGACACTAGTTGATCCACCCAAAGGGATAAAACCCATAGGGTGCAAATGGATCTTCAAAAGAAAGAGAGGCGCAGACGGAAAGGTGGAGACCTATAAAGCCCGTCTGGTTGCCAAGGGTATCGTCAACGTTATGGTATCGATTATGACGAGACTTTTTCCCCTGTGGCAATGCTAAAATCTATTCGGATCATGCTAGCTATAGCAGCATATATGGATTATGAAATCTGGCAAATGGATGTGAAAACAGCTTTTCTAAATGGAGAGCTAGAAGAAGAGGTGTATATGATACAACCTGAGGGTTTCATATCCACAGACGAGTCCAAAGTATGCAAGCTACAAAAGTCCATTTATGGACTTAAGCAAGCTTCTCGAAGTTGGAACATACGTTTCGATAAAACTATCAAAACGTTATGGCTTCGTTAAGAAACGAAGAAGAAACCTTGTGTTTACAAGTGGGCTAATGGTTCAGTGATCACATTCCTTGTCTTATATGTGGATGACATCTCTTAATTGGGAATGACATTCCAGCATTACAAAATGTGGAACTCTGGCTGTCATCACAGTTCTCCATGAAGGATCTGGGAAGAAGCATCTACATCCTGGGAGTGAAAATCTATAGAGATAGATCTAAGAGGTTGCTTGGATTATCCCAATCCACGTACATCGACACTATGTTGAAGCGGTTCAACATGGAGAATTCCAAGAAGGGCTATCTTCCGATAGGCCAAGAATTTCTCTCTCTAAGAAAGATTGTCCGACAACTTCCGAAGAGAGAGAGCGTATGAGTAGAATCCCATATGCTTCTGCAGTAGGTTCTATATGTACGCCATGAACATGTACAAACCGGATGTTGCTTACTCACTAGCAGTAGCAAGTAGGTATCAGTCTGATCCGGGTGAGAACCATTGGAAGGTGGTGAAAACTATCCTTAAGTATTTAAGAAATACTAAGGACCAATGGTTAATCTATGGAGAATCTGACTTAAAACTTATGGGATTTACAGACTCTAGTTTTCAGTCAGACCATGATGACAGTAAGAGTATGTCAGGATTTGTGTTTACCCTGAATGGAGGAGCAGTCTGCTGGAAAAGTTCCAAGCAGCATTCAGTAGCCGATTCCGTATGCGAAGCAGAGTATGTTGCTGCATCAGATGCGGCAAAGGAAGCTGTTTGGATCAAGAAGTTTGTAAATCAACTTGGTGTTGCTCCCTCAGTCAATGGTCCAGTTCTTTTGTATTGTGACAATACTGGAGCCATTGCACAAGCAAAGGAGCCAAAGTCCCACCATAGAACCAAGCACATTCTGCGTCGCTACCACCTTGTACGAGAGATCGTGGAACGAGGTGACGTCAATCTTCAAAAGATCGATGGAAAGGAGAACCTAGCTGACCCATTCACCAAGCCCTTTCTGTAAAGGAGTTCGATTATCACAAATCGAAGATGGGTATTAGATACTGTACAAATTGGCTTTAGTTCAAGTGGAGTTGTTGGGAATTGTGTCCCCAAAGCCAATTTTTTAATTGTAAGAAATTGAATTATGTATATGTTTTATTAAAATGAATAAAAGTTTATTCTGGCATTTTCTATTTATCACAAGTGTTGCATCTTCAAATTGAACTCCTGTGTATTGTGATGAAGTCTTAGGACTAATTTGGTGGATAAAAGAGGTTTTTATCATTTAGTCCTTAAAGCAGTTCGCGGACCAAATGACGAGCTGTCAATTGGACGATAGCTATATCAAGTATAGGTCGTGTGTGGCCATTTAGTTGGTTGTCCTCTTAAACCAAGGAGTGTGAGACACTGTATGGGCATACAGGTGAGATGTAGGAGTACATCGTCACTGAATAGTGACTCACCTGCGTAGCAACTCCACTGTCGGGAGTTAGCTCGTAAAACGTATGGGGCATAAGTACCTCCCTTAGACCTGAGACTGTCACGGTGACTTGCAAGCAACTCACTGTACTTAGGCACTGGATGACCTGAATTTCTAATTCAGGGATCGGAAAGGATGCTGGGTGCAGTCAAGTACTCGCGAAGTCTGTGTATGAGTCAAGATGGGATTGACCGCTCCAGATTTTTAGGAGTTGATGTCTCACTGTATTTCAAATTCAGTAAACCTTGGCCAGGGTAAACCAAGGTGATAGGTCACTTGATTTGATTATTTGAAATACACTATGGATGACCGGACCCAGAGGTCGACAGTCCTCTCTGAGGTCATCTTGAGCATCGAAGGTCATAGGGATGAATTATGCAACAACCATACGTCTAGGTTCTTGAATGTTGCTTTGCATATTCGACCTATCCGGACGTCGGTATCATTGCTCAGATGGTCACCTCGATTAGTGTATGTAGTAGTTCATGTACTACCGCGCTTAGTGGTTCGACCTATCGGAGTCACGCACAGTAAGTCAAGTTAAGTAGGAAGGACTTGATCCAATTTAAATTGAGAATTAAATTGTGGATCATTTGATGATTTGATTTTGTCTATGTTCAGCTAGCACTGAACATGAGGTACATACTGAATTTCATGGATGTGTATTTAATTATGTCTGTATTCTGGCTTAATCAAGTTTCAATTAATGTAATTGAAATTGATTTGGACTCATTTGTTGAGTTTGTTTTTTGAATTGGATTCAAATGAATGTAATTGGGTTTCATGATGATTTTATTAGAATTTAATTCCATATTTATTCTAGTCAATGTGACTTGGATTGATCCGAAAATTGAACTAATTGGAGTTCACATGAATCAGATTCATGTGGAATTTTTCCGGATCCAAATCTTTCAAATGGTCTTCAAATTTGGTTTAGAACCAATGAGGACCCAAACCCATTTGATTCAGCCCATTTGAATAACCCCATTTAAGTCAAGTCTGAAAATTTACGTTTTTGCCCCTCAAATTTAATGACACGGGTTGTTCTGGTTTCTTCCTCGGTCCATGGACCGATTTCTCTGCATATCATCTCCCGTGGACCGCTTTTTCCTTCTTCTTCCGAACACATCATAGGGCGCTGGATCTTCCCTCTTTTGGCTACCATTTGAAGATCCGAAGAGACATGTCTCTCGGTTTTGAAACCTCTTTAACATAGGACTGATTTAATTGAAATCAAACGGTTCAAAAAATCAATAAAATCGTGAAACGTTTTGGCGTTCACTCTTCCCTTTGCCGTTTTTCTTCCCTGGTTCAGCCTTTTCTTTGCCTATAAATAGGCTGGGGTTCTCTTCATTCTTGGCTAGAGATTTGATCTGGGGAGAGGGGAGATTCGTGATCTTTTGAGTAGCTTGAAAAGAGAGGAAAAGGAAACGGGAAGAAAGAGGAAAAGGAAACGGGAAGAAAGAGAAAAAAAAAAAAGGGGAAGAAAGAATTTTTGAAATTCTTTCTTCCAGGGGCTTATTGCAAAAGGGTTTTTGCACTATACAGACATCATCCTACCTTCCTGCATTTCTTGGCGTGCGTGTGAAGTAGAGGGTCCGTACATCCGGGCCTTGCATGCACCAGATCTATCAGTACCAGATCCGGCACCAGATCCAGTTCCAGATCCAGTTTCCGATCCAGTACCAGATCTAGCATCTGATCCAGTATCTGATCCAGCACTTGGCCCTGTACCAGATTCTGTTCCTGAGTACCTTGACCATCTTCCGCTGCGGGATCGAGGTATGGTAAACATAATATAGTTATGTTATTTATTTATACCTATTATAAATAAATAGATAAAATTTTAAAACTGATTTTCTGACCTGGCATCCGATTTTATCGGATTTTGCGGGATATTTTCCCTTCAGAAGCATGGTGGAGGGAGTTTTCATTAAGATTTTCAAATAATTGCCATGCTTCATGCTCATTTCGAAGCATGAAAGTCCTCCCGATGCAGCATCAATCATCTGACGGTTTCGTTCAGTCAATCCGTCATAGAAACATTGCACTTGCTGCCATTTAGGTATTTGATGATGTGGGCATTTACGGATTAGTCCCAAAATCTCTCCCAAGTTTTATGAATTCTCTTCCTCAGTTTGGGAGAAGCTCTGTGATGCATGTCTAAACTGGTTCGTTCTTCCTATGGGAAGTATTTTTTTAAGAATTCTTGTTGCCATTTGATCCCAAGAACGAATCGAATTGGCTTCTAAAGAATTCAGCCATGCTTGGCTCTATCTTTAACGGAGCAGGGGAATAATCTAAGTTTTAGAGCATCATCAGTGAAATCTGAATCTTGACAGTGGTGGAAATCTCAAGAAATTCATCTAAGGTGTTTATATGGCCAATTGCTAGGGCTTCATCCAGCCCCTAGACTAGATGCTCAGTCGCGCATGGCTTTCGCGACCTTCCATCTTCATATGAAAATCTTCTGCTCCCATTTCAAATCCCTCTATTCCCAAAATACCCCAAAGTATTCTCTTTCCCACCTCCTTTCTCTTTTTTTTTCTTTTTCTCTGGTTCGGCCCCAACTGAGAATCCCCCTCCCTTCTTTGTTTCCCCGCTCCTCCTTTTATATCTTCCTGACCGTGGAGATCGGATCTTTTTTTTTTGAGTGAGGATATGCAGGCGATGGATCCGCGGATGAGTAGCTGGATTGGAAGAAGTCGACGCTACTCCCAATGCGAAGGACGACGTGGGCGTTGAGAGGATTCTACGCTGGCTCTCATCTGGACACGCGGGATAGGGGAGCTTCCATTTGGCTCGGGATTTGGATGGATCACGGAAGACACTGGGATTTGGTTCCAAAGCAAGGAAATCTGGAAGAAATGATCACGGGCGTGGTTAAATGCTGGGCAGATTCCGTGGATGATGGGGTCAATCCAAATGGGAGGAAGGTTGCAGATGCTTGCAGATTTTGAGTGCGAACGGAAGGGATCCGGAAGAAAATCTGGGAGAAGATCAAATCTGGAACAAGAAATGAGGGTGATGGTGCTCACGAGATGCTCGGACGCAATTGAATGCAAACGGGAGGGGTCCGGAAGCGATCAAAAATTGGATGCGGCTGAGCTGGGAGATATGCTCTATTTTGAACAGGGGGAAATGTGCGGATTTGAGCCGTGAGCTGGGATGCTGGGATACGAACGAGATGTGGTTTTCGTGGAAGGAAATTCGAGAGGATAAGCTTGGGAGCTATCAGGAGAAGGTGAAGATGCTGGGACGCAATCCACGGAGAGGGATGGATTCTAAAATCAGCTGGGAGAAAATCCTTGAGCGCGGAAGGAAAAATCTACGTGGAATGGATCTTGAAGCGGTGAGAATGATGTTGAAATGTGAGAGGATCTCGTTGGTTGGTGGGTCGCTGGAGGTTGAGCTTTGAATCGCGGAAGCGGGGGAAGGAGATGTCGTGGGTTATGGAACTCCCATGGGTATGCGGCTTGTTCCGAAACAGGGAAAGGGAAGATAAAAAAATTGACGTGGAAGATGAATGAGGGATGATATGTTAATTTTCTTATTATTTTTCTTTTTTTTTAGAAAGGTGGTTGGGGTCCAACTCGGGTAGGTTGGGAGGGCTTTGTTCTGAATCTAAAATAAAGAAGTTTGGATACGTGGAGAAAATGGGAGAGGCTTCTGTTTTGCTAAGTTGGGAAGCTTGGTGCACATGGGAATATGACGTGGACAAAGGAATGGGTAGCTTCATGCACATGTGGAAGAAAGTAATCCACACATGGAACAGATTGGGACTACATTCGTGAATGGGTGACTCGACTGCACGCATTTGATTAGATCAATATAGAAAAATCAATCAAACTTGAATAATTTATCTAGAATGAAATAATGAAGGAAACACATTTTTCTATGTTTAAATCCAAAGTATGTGCTTAAAAAATAATAATAAGTGCTATGTAAAGTAGATTAATTTATACATTATTTACACTTATCAATGGATTTCTGGAATCCTGAGAACCGAGCTGACTCCTAAGTGCCCGAGTCATCTCCAGATGTTGGCGAGTCGACTCGAGTTGATCCGAGTCGACTCTAGGATGGGACAAGCACTTTAATTCAAATTCTGAACAACGGACGAGTCGTCTCCAGTAAAGCATCGAGTCGACTCCAGCAACAGCCGAGTCGACTCCAGATCGCCCAGTCGACTCCGAGCCTAATGATATATTGTCAGGATGTGTGGACTGGACAGAACGGCTCCAAATCACTCTCTAACTGCTAGTTTTTGAATGGAACCACTTAAATAGCTAGAGTGAACAGTAGTAGATAACAAAGAGCTATTCCATCTAAGCATTAAAGCATTTCAACCACCAAGAGCTTTCGTTGAGTAAATCCAAGAAAAAAGAAGGAAGAGGTACATTCAACTCAAATCTGAAAGTGCTTCCTTCGCATTCAAGGCTCTACTACTATCCTCCATCATTCGGCACATTCAAGAGGAGACTCAGAAATCGAGAAACCCCCACTTCCTCATCTGAAATCTGTTTGAGGGCTTCTAACTCTACTTTGCTTATATTGTTCTCACACTTGCTTTTTAGAAGCTTTCTTGGTGAACTCCAACCTTATAAGGCTTGTTGGTGAGCCAAAGATTAAAACCAACGGTGTAAGGTTGTGGTTTGGTGAACCGAAAAAAAACTAACTGGATTTTGATTGTGAACCCGGAAAAACAATCGGTGGTTCTAGTCGGTGAGCCTGTGAAAACTGACCGAAGTTCGTTGTGATCTCGTGAAAACAACAAGTTGGGTTGTGAGCTTGTAAAACAATCGCTGTAATCCTAGGAATTATAGTGAACTCCCAAGTGCAGCTTGGGGAGTGGACATAGGAGCAAGAGTTGCTCCAATCACTAATAAACTTTTCTGTGTTTGTATTGGTTGTTATCTCTATCTCTCTCTTCACTCACTGCATCTAGTAAACTAACTAAATTTGCATGCAATAGATTTAGTTAATTACTCATTATATTTTAATTGGTCATATTTTAATTAAAACCCAATTCACCCTCCCTCTTGGGTTGTCTCCTTGGAGGCAACAAGTTGGATCAGAGCAGGTAGCTCATATATCGATTGGTATTATCCACATCCTAAAAAGAGTTAAAGCATCAAAGGATGACAACCCTTCTTGGATCTTTCCTTAGTGAAGGGGCAATCCACCAATAGGGCCTCCATTGTTCAATGGAGCTAACTATAACCTATTGGAAGGCTAGAATGAGCATATTTAATCCAAGTTCAAGATTATGATGTTTGGAGCATCATAATTAATGGACCATATATACATTCTATCTATGTTGATAATATTGTTATACCCAAGCTTGAAAAAGATTGGGATGATAATGATAAAAGGAAGGCACCAACTAAATGCCAAAGCAATGAATGTTCTTTATTGTGCTTTGGATTCTAATAAATTCAATTGAATCTCTACTTGTAATTCTGCAAAAAAAATATGGATAGACTTGAAGTGACCCACGAGGGCACAAATCAAGTCAAAGAATCTAAATTAACATGCTAAGTACACAAATATGAACTATTTAAAATGGAGTCTAATGAAACCATTTCTTGCATGTTCACAAGATTTACTGATATTGTCAACGGCTTAAAAGCCTTGGCAAAAGTTATACTAATAGTAATATTGTCAGAAAAATCTTCGCTCTTTACCAAGGTCATGGGAAGCCAAGGTCACGGCAATTCAAGAAGCAAAAAACTTGAACAAGCTGCCACTCGAGGAGCTTCTTGGATCACTAATGACACATGAGCTCATAATGAAACAACACAGTGAAGAAGAATCCTCTCATAAGAAAAAGGTAATTGCCCTCAAGTCCATTTCTTCTAACAAGGATCTTTCTTGCAGTAGCAGCAATGAAGAAGAAGACAATGAGGAAGATGATGAAGAAGCTCTTCTTGTGCGAAAATTCAGAAGATTCATCAATAGAAAGAAGCCTTTCCATAAGAAGAGAGTTCCTTCGAATTTCTTCTACAAGGATAAAGGTAAGAAAAAGAAAAGTGAGGGAACCGGAAGCTATGAATGCAAGAAGTCCGGTCATTTCAGAGCTGATTGCCCCTTGCTGAAGAAGGACAACAAGTACATGAAGAAGAAAGCTCTTGTCACCACCTAGACTGACTCCGATAAATCATCATCATCATTAGAAAAGGAACAAGAGGAAAAGGTCAATTTCTGCTTTATGGCAAACGGAAATGAGGTAACATCTGAAACACATTTAGATTTACCTTTGAAGAATTATATGATGCCTTTAATGAACTAATGGATAAATATATGTCAATAAACCTTAAAAACAAAGAATTGAAGCTAACTAATCAATCCTACATTTATAAAAATGATAAATTAATTAAGGATAAGGACTCTATCATAAAAGAAAACTTAGAACTTAAAACAAGCAACCAATTGCTAACACAAAAAACTGGTACCTTAATTAAAGATAAAGAAAGACTAACTAAGAAAATTTCAGAACTTAAAAATAGCAATCAAACTCTAAAAGATAACTTTACAAAAGATTTAAACTTACTAAAAACAGAAAAACTGAACTTAACAAAAGAACTTGAAAAATATAAACCTATTGTTGAGAAGTTTACCTATAGCTCTGAAAAACTTGATATGATCCTTAATAGTCAAAGAGCTGTATTTAATAGAGCCGGGTTAGGGTATAAGCCCAAGAACAAACAAAAATTTTCCAAAAACTTCTTTGTAAAAGTCGGTGAAAGTAAAACTGAAAATGTAACTTATTTTTGTTGTGGTAGAGTAGGACATAAAGCTAATATATATAACCATAGAAAAACAGAAGCTAAAAGAATGATTAAAAAGATTTGGGTTCCAAAAGGAACCAACATAACTAACCTTGAAGGACCCAAGAAAACTTGGGTACCTAAGATTGTATGATTTTTTTGTGTAGGAGTGTCTTGCAGCCAAGCTCAATAAACACTGTTGGTACTTGGATAGTGGCTGCTCAAGACACATGACGGGTGACAAGGAGCAATTCTTCACCCTAGAGTCTAAAAAAGGAGGTACGGTGACTTTTGGAGACAATAACCAAGGTCACATCATTAGTATCAGTAAAATACAAATCACACCTTCAACTTTTGTTGATAATATTCGGTTTGTAGATGGTCTTAAGTATAACTTACTTAGCGTTAGTCAATTATGTGATAGAGGTTTTGATGTTCTATTTAAGCCATCTTTATGCATCATAACCAACTCAATTGACATAGCTTAGTGTTCAAAGGACTAAGACGTGGCAATATTTATGTAGTAGATCTTGAAGATCTTGCCAAAAATAGCCGCTGCTTAGTAGCTAGTGTACTAAGGTCAATGATGCAAGTTGCTTATGGCACCGTAAATTAGGTCATGCAAGTATGGATACGCTATTTAAATTAGTTAAAGGGATTCTGTGATTGGTTTGCCAAAGCTAAAATTTGAGAAAAATAAAATTTGTAGAGCATGTCAATTTGGCAAACAATCTAGAAGTTATTTTAAATCTATAAATTGTGTCTCCACTACTAGATTCCTTGAGCTACTTCATATGGATCTTTTTGGACCAACTAGGACTACAAGCCTTGGTGGAAATAAGTATGGTCTTGTCATTGTAGATGATTTTTTTAGATACACATGGGTCATGTTTTTAGCTCATAAAGATGAAGCATTTTCAGTATTTAAAAAAAAATTCCATAAGGAAGTGACTAATGCAAGAAATGCTTTAGTTATAGCTATTAGAAGAGATCATGGAACAGAATTTGAAAATCATCTATTTGAAAAATTTTGTAGTAAAAAGGGGATAACTCATAATTTTTCTGCTTCTAGGACTCCACAACAAAATAGGGTGGTTGAAAGAAAAAATAGAACACTAGAGAAAATGGCTAGGACCATGTTATGTGACAGTGATCTTCCAAAGTACTTTTGGGGTGAGGCTATTAACACATTATGTGTTAGAACCCGCCCATGCCGCAGAAAAATTTAAAAAATTCAGACGCAGCGGAAGAGGCATGTGCGGGATCAACCGTTCATCGTATGAACGTTATTCAAAAACCGTTCGTAGTTAGATAAGGATTAAAAACTTTTAAAACATTAGGAAGATCAGATCTTCACCTTTGTGCGGGTAGATGATCACCGCAAACTGATGATCGTGGTTTAGGATGAAGGTTCGCTTGAAGCCGCACAAGCGTCCGGCCTCTATGGGTATCCACACGAAGCAAAGAACCGATCAAAGCTTCCTTGTCTCCCCGGGGTGCTAGCTCCCTTGCAGAGACAACTTTAGATGGCTGATCTCCTCCCTTTTGATCAACCCTTGATTGTGCTTGGGAGGAGGAAGAAGAAAGATGGATCTTTGGAGAAGAACCAAAGCACCTTGCAGCCTATTTCTCCCCTTTGCGTTGGATGAAGAAGGGAAGAAGATAAGGCCGCCAACACCACCTTTTCTTTGCTCCTTGCTTGCGGCTGATCCAAGGGAGAGGAGAGGGAGGCCATGGCTTGGAGGGGAGAGGGCTTCAATTGAATGCCCTAGGGTGCCGCCAAGTCTCCTTTTAAAGCATGAAGGGCTCCTACAAATTAGGAGCCCTTGATCCCTTTCCAAGAGGGGCGCCGGCCCCTCTCTTCATGCCGCACCAAGAAGCAAAAGGAGGAGGGGTGTGACCCCCTCCTCTTGTGTTGCCCTAGTCCTCCTCTAAGAAGGATTAGGAGGGCCCTATTTGGTTTAGTCATAATCTCATTAGGCTTTAACCAAATCATAAACCATTTGGGTCTAATCTAGATAAGTCCTAATCCAATTAGAACTCAAATCAATTTTGACTCAATTGAACCCTTCAATCCTAATCTAATTAGGAGTCATCTTGATTCATTAGATCAATAATTAATTGGGACTTAAGAAGTCCTAATCCCATTAGAATTTATTTAATTTTAGTCCTAATCCAATTAGGACTCTAATTTGAATCCGAAGTCCTAATCCAATTAGGATTTCTAGGAATTCTATTCTAAGTAGGAATCCAAAATAGATTCAAATCCCTAATCTTATTAGGATTGTGGAAATCCTACTTCAAGTAGGAATCCCAGTCCTACTCCAAGTAGGACTTTCAGTCCTAATCCAATTAGGACTCTAGGAATCCCACTCCAAGTAGGATTCGTGTTTTAAGTCCAATTAATCAATTCTCATTTTTTCTTCAACTTATTATCAATCGAATTGATTACTTGTGATTCATAATCACTTTTCAACCATCGGATCGGTCAATACTTCTAGTGTGTGTGACCCCATAGGTTCTATTCTGACTGGTAGTGAGATATATTTCGATCTTTATTTTAATATCATTGAAAACTTCTTTCAATGGGTTGGAACGATTCCAACTCAACTCATTAGGGTTTATCGATCATCGAGATATTCCCTGTGAGTCTCACCATCCACCAGTGACACCTAGCAGCATGTAGTGGCTACCCAGCAGAATAGAATGATGAACCTCTAGGTGCAGTTAATATGTGATACAGTCCTACTATCGTGGATCCCTACAGGATGGAGGTCATGGACAACTCATCAAACCCCATCATCTGTCGTATGTGAAGATTTATTCGACTTAAGTTCGAGAGTGGAAAACTCTTTCTCCACTGTGCATACTGCCCCGGCCGAGGTCTTACGAACTCAGTCTTATAAATCACATAGGATCTCTCCTTATCTATCAAGGTTGATAGATTCCTTATAGGTGCATACCCTACTCCTACAGTGAACCTACTGCAACCAATCTACACTGCATGGACCCATATGGCTAGAGACCATGTATGTGTGCAGTCAAACTACAATAACCTCACTGTGAGTAGCCGAAGCACCGCAGGTCAAAGGACCAGTCATACTACTGCAACATCAAGCAAGTCACTGACGAGTGGATAGACATCCAAGTGACTTCTTATCTTGGTCACGCTCAGTACCCTTGTTCTCTAACAAGCACCTGCACTATCACTTCAGTCTCCCTACACTGTGGACTCGAGTCTCGTCCATCCGTAAGAAAATGATGTGTGCACTGATCGGATCAATCACCGTCCTCGTGATGATCCATCGATCAGGAGCATTTAGAAATTAATCACCAATGATACATAGCTCAAATTCTCAACTCTTGAGAATATGCATCATCATCTTATTAATTTCTTGGACGATTCATAGACACATAAACAATATGAATGAAAAAGAATGCCCAACTTAATAAATTAATAATAAGGTCAAGTACAAATTTATGTCCCAGAATAAAAATACGTCAGCCAAATTGGCTTCTACGGCATACTTCTAACAATCTCCCACTTGCACTAAAGCCAATCAGCCAAAAACCTAAAGTCCCATCTTCTCAAGATGCGCTTCAGTTTTCTGCCGATTTAGCTGCTTAGTCAATGGGTCCACCATATTTTCTGTGGAGTCTATTCTCTGATCCTCTACTTATTTCTTTTCGAGGTAGTCGCATATTAGGTTAAACCGCCGCTCTATGTGCTTCGGCTTCTGGTGAGACCTTGACTCTTTAGCTAGTGCTATGGTGCCTTTGTTATCGCAGTTGAGTGTTATGGCATCTGATGACATTACACCTAACTCAGCAATGAACTTCTTAAACCAAAAGGTTTCCTCTGCACCCTTAGATACGGCTTAGCATTCAGCTTCTAAGATAGAATCTACAATGATCGGTTGTTTGGAACTCTTCCAATTTATTGAACCATCATTGCATATATTCTAATGTAGGCTTTCTATCATCAATATGTGTGCATCCTTCTACCTTCAACTCTGATATTCTTCCAAAGACCAAGAACATGTCCTTAGTCTTCTCAAGTACTTAAGACTGTTCTTCATAGTTATCCAATGCTTCTTGCCTGGATTTGACTGATATATGCTCGTGACACTCACAGCATATATCATATCACGTACATAGCATGGTATACATGAGGCTCCCTATAGCCGAAGCATAAGGGATCTTGCTCATCCGCTGAATCTCTTCAGATGTGTTGGGGCACATCTTCTTGGAGAGATTTATCCCATGCCTAAGGGGTAATAATCTCCTTTTAGAGGTTTCCGTACCGAACCTCTTCAGTACTCCCTCTATGTAATATTCTGTGATAGGACAAGCATCCTTTTAGATCTATCTCTATAGACCTTAATTCCCAAATATAGGATGCTTTTCCAAAGTCTTTTATGGAGAAATCCTTAGACAACCATACCTTGACCTAAGTTAGCATGGGAACACTATTTCCAATTTGAAGAATATCATCCATGTACAATATGAGGAATACAATAGCCCTCCCACTAACCCTTCTTATAAACATACCCTTCTTCGTTCTTGATGAAATCAAACGATTTGATTATATCGTTGAAATGAGTATTCCAACTCCAAGATGCTTGCTTAGTCCATAGAAGGACCTTTGCAGTTTGCAGACCTTGTGATCACCATTACAATATCTCATAATCATATTATGCTGCAATATCAAGCAATATTCGAATGAACTTCAGCATGGCTATAGGTGAAAAAGTATTCTGATATTCAGTGCCTTCGCACTGACTGTAACCTTTTGCCATTAGCCTTGCCTTATAGGTCTCTACCTAGCCATCCAAACTTAATTTTCTCTTGTAGATCCATTTACACCCAACAGGTACTATACCTTCTGGTGAATCTACTAAGGTTCAGACTTGGTTGGAATGCATGGAGTCCAACTCTGACTTCATTGTTTCCAGTCATTTCTCGAAATCGATGTCTAACATCGCCTCGTTGTAGGTATTAGGATCCTTACCTTGATCTTTATCTCCCATGAGGAACACTTCCTCTACATCCTCTGTAAGCATACCTAAGTACCTTTCAGGCGGACGGAAGATCCTACTAGATTTACGAGGTGGAGGAGGTACTACGTGTACTGGCTTAATAT
This sequence comes from Phoenix dactylifera, assembly GCF_009389715.1. Classification (NCBI taxonomy): domain Eukaryota; kingdom Viridiplantae; phylum Streptophyta; class Magnoliopsida; order Arecales; family Arecaceae; genus Phoenix; species Phoenix dactylifera. The sequence goes on from NW_024068133.1 coordinate 71,898, forward strand.
AAATAGATTCTATTGGCATAATGGCTCGTTGCTCTTTAGAGACTTTCTCTTCAAGCTCATTTTTCCTCCCACTGTCTCTATCAAGGATAAACTATTTTCATGAAGATAGCATGTAGGCTCACAAACACTTTGTGATCCTTTGGGATGAAAAGTCGTATCCTAATGACTCTTTAGGATATCCTATAAAACGAGCATTAATTATCCTATCCTCTATCTTGTCCGCCTGTTGTCGCTTGAGTTGAGTTGGACATCCCCAAATCTTGAGATAACCAAGACTCGGCTTCTTACCATGTCATATCTTATATGGTGTGGTAGGAACGGACTTTAGAGGAAACTCTATTCAATAAGTAAATAGCTGAAAATAGGGCATCTATCTAAAGAAACAAGGGTAAATCAGTGAAGCTCATCATGGACCAGACCATATCCAATAGAGTCCGATTCCTCCTCTCTGACACTCCGTTGAGCTGAGGTGTACCAGGAGGAGTCCATTATGAAACTATACCATTCTCCTTGAGATAATCACGGAACTCTCTACTAAGGTATTCACTTCCTCGATCTGATCGAAGAACCTTAATGAGTTTTTTTGTTTGTTTTTCTACTTTATATCTCAACTCTTTGAACCTTTCAAAAGTTTCAGATTTGTGTATCATACACATATCTATACCGTGAGTAATCATCAGTAAATGAAGTAAAAAATTACAATTCCTAGCCTACACATCGAATGGGCCATACACATCAGTGTGTACTAGGGTAAGTATTCAGTGGACCTCCCTGTGTCCTACAAAGGATAATTTTGCCATCTTTCCTTGAAGGCAGAATTTACAAATCGAATATGACTCGAAAGTCAATGAGCCAAAAAGCTCATGTTTCTCCAATTTGTTTATTCTGTCTTCTCCTATATGGCCAAACCTGAGGTGCCACAAATACTTTAGATTTATCTCATTTCTGGATCTATTAGATCCTATGGTATTTACTGTTTGTTCAAATATATTTACGGATACATCCATATGTATGTGATAGGGACTGTCAATCGGTTGAACCAATTTATTTCTTAAATAAATGGAATAGCAGTCTTATAAAAATTTATCTGTGCTAAACAAGATACAGAAATCAAATTTCTGCTAGCAGTAGGTAACAATCCCTAAGTATCCTGAGCATATCTGACATACCTTCTGAAGGTCTGTTACCCTTCATGTTCTTTATGCTTCCTGTGGAGTGATTGATTAAAACCCTATTTGATTTTGATGAGATCAAAGCAATTGAGTATATTTCTTGTTTTCTAATGAATTCAATTAAGTGTTTCAGTAAAAATCTTGTCTAAGTGTCTCAAGACTTGGTTCATAATTTTTGGATAAGTTAAGAAGTCAACTTGAACCAAAGTCTGAGACTCGAGTCGACTCCAGAGTATCACGAGTCGACTCCAAGCGTATCAAGTTCACTGGCACGGGCTCGAGTCGACTCCAGATCTGTACAAGTCGACTCCGACTGAGAACAGACAGAAGAACAGAAAGCTTCAACTCAGAACCTGTCAACGAGTCGACTCCCAAAGTGCGCGAGTCGACTCCGAGGTTCACCGAGTCGACTCCAGGGTAGTAAGAGTCGACTCCAAGAGGAATACAAAGAAAAAGTCAGAGAGCAGTTTTCGGGTCTGAGATTCGAGTCGACTCCAGTGAAACGCGAGTCGACTCCGATGGATGGCAAGTCGACTCCAAAGAAGGTAAGAGTCGACTCTCAGAGGAACACAAGAAAAAGTCAGAGAGCAATTTTCGGACTCTGAGATTCGAGTCGACTCCCGCAATATGCGAGTCGACTCCAAGACTCCGCGACCATCAACAGACAGAAGACCAAGTTACTGCCTCTGAGATTCGAGTCGACTCCCAGACAGCTCGAGTCGACTCCAAGACAGCTTCACATCAAAAAGGCAGAAGACCAAGTTTCGGAAACTGAGAGCCGAGTCGACTCCGAGGAAGTTCGAGTCGACTCCGAGGACTGGACGAGCCAAAAGACAGAGAATCGGGAGTTCGGGCTCTGAGATTCGAGTCGACTCCCAGGACAGTCGAGTCGACTCGAGTGGATCAAATTCAAAATTGGATTCACGGACTTCAGTAAATGAGCCGACTCCGAAATTGCCAAGTCAGCTCCAGAAGTTGGCGAGTCGACTCCAGGTCAAGACGAGTCGACTCCCAGTCGTGAAGGCAACTTTAATTCAAATTTGAAACAGTTGCCGAGTCGACTCAGGAAAAGCTTGAGTCGACTCCCGCTACAGCCGAGTCGACTCCTGATCGCGCGAGTCGACTCTAACCCACCAACGGACACATTGTCAGGCTGCGCAGAGTGTGCAGAACGGGCAGAAAAAGCTCTCTAACGGCTAGTTTCCGTGGGGGTTGGTTTAAATAGCCATAGAAGACTGTAGCAAGGCAGAGAAGAACCATTCCACTCCAACTAATCAAGCATTCAAGCTCTGCAACGTGTTCTTCAATGAAAAAGAGGAAGATCTGCATTTACTGCATCCACCTACATCTTCCCAGCAATTAAAAGCCTTCTCCTCCTGCATTCAAGTCGACTACTCACTCAAGAGGAGACCAGAAGTTTAAGAAGCCCTTCCTCTTCTCCAACTTAAAAGCGTTTGAGGGCTCTTAACTTCGTTATTGTTCATATTGCCATTTATCTGCTTTTGAGAAGCTGTATTTTTCTGTTTGTCTCTTTTATCTACACCTTTGTCTTTGCTTGGTTCAATCGGGGCATTGAATCAAGAGTATTGAGGTTGGTTGGTGAGCCGAGTGTAAAACCAACGTGTAAGGGTTCGATTGTGATCCCGGAAAAACAATCGGGGTTGGTTCTAGTCGGTGAGCCTGGGAAAACCGACCGAGTTCGTTGTGAGCACGTAAAACAACAAGTTTGGTTGTGAGCTTGGAAAACAACCGGCTGTAATCCAAGGGGTTATAGTGAATTTCCAAGAGAGACTTGGAAAGTGGACGTAGGAGCAAGGGTTAGCTCCGAACCACTATAAAAGCTTTGTGTTTGTGATTGCTTGTCTCTTACCATTACTCTCATTTCATACACATCACAGCAACTAATTAATCATCTTGTAAAAAGCATTAATTAGTCACCCACAAACGCTTTAATAGTTAAAATTATTTTAAAACCCAATTCACCCCCCCCTCTTGGGTTGTCTATCTAGGCAACAAGTGGTATCAGAGCCTAAACTCTTCCACCCAAGAGTAAAAGATCAAAATGACAACCCCATTTGGATCTTTCCACATTGAGGGTCAGTCCATCCAAAGACCCCCATTCTTTAATGGATCCGATTACTCATATTGGAAGGCTAGGATGAGAATATTCATCCAAGCCCAAGACTATGAGATGTGGACCATTGTAGTAAATGGCCCATACATCCCATCCATATATGTAGAGGGTGTCACGGTACCCAAACTAGAAAAGGATTGGGATGAACATGACATGAGGAAGGCACAACTAAACTCTAAAGCTATGAATGTGCTTTATTGTGCCTTAGATAGAAATAAATTTAATAGGGTCTCTACTTGCAATTCTGCAAAAGAGATTTGGGACAGACTTGAAGTGACCCATGAGGGCACGAATCAAGTCAAAGAATCCAAAATAAATATTTTGGTTCATAAATATGAACTATTTAAAATGGATTCTAATGAAACAATTACATGCATGTTTACTAGGTTTACTGACATTGTCAATGGCCTAAAAAGCCTTGGCAAGAACTATACTAACAGTGAGCTTGTCAGGAAAATCCTTCGGTGTCTACCAAGGTCATGGGAAGCTAAAGTGACCGCAATCCAAGAAGCCAAGGACCTGAACAAATTACCACTTGAGGAGCTTCTTGGATCCCTAATGACGCACGAGCTAACCATGAAACAACACAACGAGAAAGAGTCCTCCCATAAGAAAAAGGTAATAGCTCTAAAATCTACTTCATCTAACAAGTACTTATCTTGCAGTAGCAGCAGTGAAGAAGAAGAACATGAGGATGATGATGGTGAGGCACTTCTTATGCGCAAATTCAGAAAATTCATCAACCACAAGAAGTCCTATCATCAAAGGAGAGGCCCCTCAAATTCCTACCGCAAGGACAAAGGTAAGGAAAGGAAAAATGAGGGGATTGGCTGTTACGAGTGCAAGAAGCCGGATCACATAAGAGCTGAGTGCCCTTTACTGAAGAAGGGGAGCAAGTACAAGAAGAAGAAGGCTCTTGTCACGACACTATCCGACTCAGACTCATCATCCTCTTCATCGGATGAGGAACAAGAGGAAAAGGCCAATTTCTGCTTCATGGCCAATGGAAATGAAGTAACGCTCGAATCGCCTTTAGATTTTACTTTTGATGAGCTGTATGATGCCTTTAATAAACTAATGATTGAATATAAGGCTATAAATGTTAAAAACAGAGAATTAAAAGTAACTAACCAAACTTATATCCGTAAGTATGATTCATTAGTTAAGGATAAGGATTTAATCACCAAAGAAAATATAGACCTTAAGACAAGCAACCAACTTTTAACTCAAAAGACTAATACCTTAACTAAGGATAATGAAAAACTAACTAAGGAACTCACAGAACTTAAAAACCATAAACAAATCTTAAACAAGGATCTCACAAAAAAACTAAATGATCTAAAGGCAGAAAATCAAACACTAACCAAAGAACTTAACAAATACAAACCCTTAGTTGAAAAATTTACATATAGCTCAGAAAAATTGAATATGATACTAAATAGTCAACGAGCAGTATTTAATAAAGCGGGTTTAGGATATCAACCAAGAAATAAACAAAAACTTCTTAGTAACTTCTTTGTTAAAGCTGGGGAAAGTAAAACTAAGAAAATAACCTGCTTTTGTTGTGGAACTATAGGTCATAAAGCAAATGTGTGTAATTTTAGGAAAGGTAAAACAAAAAGAAAAATTAAAAGGGTATGGGTTCCAAAAGGAACCAACTTGACTAACCATGAAGGACCCAAGAAAACTTGGATACCTAAGATGACATGATTTGCTTGTGTAGGAGTGTCTTGCAGCCAAGGTCAACAAAAACTGCTGGTATTTGGATAGTGGCTGCTCAAGACACATGACGGGTGATAAGGATCAATTTTTCACCCTTGAAGCTAAGAAGGGAGGTGCTGTGACTTTTGGAGATAACAACCAAGGTCACATCATTGGTATTGGTAAAGTTCAAATCACCCCTTCTACTTTTATTGATAATGTTAGATATGTTGATGGTCTTAAGCATAACTTGTTAAGCATTAGTCAATTATGTGATAAAGGGTATGATGTTATGTTTAAACCATCAGTATGCATTATAACAAACCCTAATGACAATAGTTTAGTCTTTAAAGGAATTAGACGTGGAAATGTATATGTTGTAGACCTTGAAGATCTTGCAAAACATAACCAATGTTTAGTTGTTAATGAAACTAAAGATAATGATGCTAGTTGGTTATGGCACCGTAAGTTAGGTCATGCAAGCATGGACACAATAACTAAACTAGTTAAAAGAGATTCCGTGATAGGTTTGCCAAAATTAAAATTTGAAAAGAACAAAATATGTGAAGCATGTCAATTTGGCAAACAATCTAGGAACTCATTTAAATCCATAAAATGTGTCTCTACCTCTAGACCTCTAGAATTATTACACATGGACCTATTCGGACCAACTAGAACAACAAGCCTAGGTGGAAATAAATATGGTCTGGTTATTGTAGATGATTATTCTAGGTACACTTGGGTTATGTTCTTAGCACATAAAGATCAAGCTTTTTCAGTATTTAAAAAGTTTCATAAGGAAGTAACCAATGCTAGAGATACTTCAGTAATAGCCATTAGAAGTGACCATGGTACCGAATTTGAAAATCAGTTATTCAATGAGTTTTGTAGTAAAAAGGGAATAACTCATAATTTTTCTGCACCTAGGACACCACAACAAAATGGAGTTGTGGAAAGGAAAAATAGGACTCTAGAGGAAATGGCTAGAACTATGTTATGTGAAAGTAACCTCCCTAAGTACTTTTGGGGAGAAGCCATTAATACTTCTTGCCATATATTAAATAGAGTTTTATTAAGACCCATCATAAAGAAAACACCTTATGAACTTTGGAAAAACAGAAAACCAAAAGTTAATTACTTTCATGTTTTTGGATGTAGGTGTTTTGTTCATAATAATGGAAAAGATAATCTAGGTAAATTTGACTCTAAATCGGATGAAGGAATATTCTTAGGTTACTCTACAACTAGTAAAGCCTATAGAGTCTTTAATAAAAGAACCTTAGTTATAGAAGAATCTATACATGTTGTATTTGATGACTCTAGTGACATCTCCTCTAGTAAGAAAGTTAATTTTGATGATGATGTTGAAATTCTTGAAGCAAAGATAGATCAGATGGCATTACAAGATGATAATCAAAAGTTGAGTGAAGGAGCATCATCAAGCCAAGAGGCTATTGTGGATCATGGGCTAACTAAAGCTTGGAGGTATGCTCACGGGCATCCTAAGGAACTAATTCTAGATGATCCATCTCAACCGGTTAGGACTGGAGCATCCCTTAGAAATTTAAATAACTATCTAGCTTTTGTCTCACACTTTGAGCCCAAACACATAGAAGAGGCCGAAAATGATGTAAATTGGATAAATGCAATGCAAGAAGAATTAAACCAATTTACTAGAAACAAGGTATGGAATCTAATAGAGAGACCTTCTGAATATCCTATTATAGGCACGAAATGGATTTATAAAAATAAACTTGATGAAAATGGAATTGTTATAAGGAATAAGGCTAGACTAGTAGCAAAGGGTTATAATCAAGAAGAAGGTATAGATTTTGATGAAACCTTTGCTCCTGTAGCTAGACTTGAGGCTATTAGACTATTATTAGCATATGCATGCTCTAAGGACTTCAAACTTTTTCAAATGGATGTAAAAAGTGCATTTTTAAATGGGTATATTAATGAGGAGGTATATGTAGAACAACCTTCTGGTTTTGAAAATCATCAATACCCTAATCATGTATATAAACTGAACAAAGCACTTTATGGTTTAAAACAAGCACCTAGAGCATGGTATGAGAGACTTAGCAAATTTCTATTAGAACATGAATTCTCTAGGAGAAATGTAGATACAACCCTATTTCTGAAAAAGCAAAACAAAGATATGTTATTAGTACAGATTTATGTTGATGATATCATTTTCGGTGCTACTAACAATCGCCTCTGCGAAGAATTTGCTGATTTGATGCAGAGTGAGTTTGAGATGAGCATGATGGGAGAGCTGAACTACTTCCTCGGGCTTCAAATCAAACAGTCTGAAGGAGGCATCTTCATCAATCAAGCCAAGTATATCAAGGAGATGCTCAAGAAGTTTGATATGGAGGGAAACAAGTCAATCAGCACCCCCATGAGCTCATCATGCAAATTAGATCAAGATGAATCAGGTAAATCTGTAGATCAAAAACTTTATAGAGGTATGATAGGATCCTTATTGTATCTTACTGCAAGTAGACCTGATATTATGTTTAGTGTTTGCATGTGTGCTAGATATCAGGCTAATCCTAAAGAATCACATCTAGCTGCAGTTAAGAGAATTTTTAAATACTTAATAGGAACTAAGAACATAGGGCTATGGTACTCTAAAGAATCTAGCCTAAACTTAATAGGATACACAGATTCAGACTTCGCTGGATGTAAGCTTGATAGAAAAAGTACCAGTGGGTCGTGTCAATTTCTAGGAGAAAATCTTATCTCATGGTTTAGCAAGAAACAAAACTCGGTTGCATTATCTACTGCTGAAGCTGAATATGTTGCAGCCGGGAGTTGTTGTGCTCAAATCTTGTGGATTAAACAACAATTAGAAGATTATGGCATTAAACAAGATAAAATTTCCATTAATTGTGATAATACAAGTGCCATTAATCTAACTAAAAATCCAATTCAACATTCAAGAACTAAACACATTGAGATAAGACATCACTGCATAAGAGATCATGTATTGAATGGTGATGTGACACTCCAATTTGTTTGTACTGATAATCAATTAGCAGACATTTTTACAAAACCCCTAAGTGAAGAGAGGTTTAGTGTGCTTAGGAGGGGATTAGGAGTGATTGATCCATCCTAGTGGTGGTTTCCACTAGATTCATTGATTTTGATGACTAGATTGTGGTTAAAATAGAGTTTCTTTTCAATAATCATCAAATCAGATCATACTTTAGTGTTTTTTCCTCATTTGGCACGATTATAGCATGATTTTTAGGTGCGTGCCAAGGTTAGAGACGACTCAAGTAAGTTTCAGAGTCGGCTCCTAAGGGGGAGTCGACTCGCGCATTTGCGGGAGTCGACTCGCAAAGATGGCAGCAGAGGGGGAGTCGACTCGCATATAGTCGGGAGTCGACTCGAAGTCTTCAGGCGTATAAGGAGAGTCGACTCGCGCATATTCTGGAGTCGACTCGAGGTCGAGTCGACTCGCGACTCAGTGGAGTCGACTCGCAGTCGGGATCCGACTTTTTAACCCTAGATTTGTCGTTTCGAAAACACTTTTCTCTCAAGCCGCCACTGTTCAAAAGCCCTAGAGCCGACTCCTAGGTCGTCCCCGATCGTCTCCAACCCCTTTTCCGTCGATCTTTCACCGGTTCTTAGGTTTTTCATCCCTTCCTAGGTCGCCCCCGGCCGGTCCCGAGCGGCGCTCCAAGGCGCGGCACGATCCCGCGAGGCAACCACCTCCGGCTCGTTCCCCGCCTAGGGCGGTTCCCGCGAGGCCATTGGCCAGGAAGGCCGTCACCACCGGGAGATATGTCGATTTCGACTATCTCTCCCGGGAAGGGTTCACCATAGGTGATAGGCTTAGGGCACAGGGATTAGAGTACTTCCTCACTTTAGATCTCCCCACTTACCCTGGCCTTGTTAGAGAGTTCTATGGTACCGTCCATCGGGGAGATGGGGGTATCGAGGGCACAGTAGCCGGTGTCCCTCTGTTTGTTACGGAGGATCTTATTGCCCACATCCTCCACCTTCCATTAGTAGGGGTGGCTCCCACACACCCTGAGGACAGGGTTGAGGCCCTTACGGCCGTTCTAGGGCATCCACCCCAGTCACCTCTAGACGAGGTATCCGCTAGCTCACTACCGATTGAGGTGCGGATCCTTTTGAGTATACTGTCTAGGTCCATCTTCCCTAAGACAGGGAGATTTGATTTTGTAAATGAGAGAGACCTAGCTCTTATGTTTTATATTCTTCAGGACACCCCGATCAACTTCCCCAAACTCATCTATAGGTATATGTGTGAGCCCCTAGATAGACCCAGGCTCACCCTCCCATACGGCATGATATTCACCCTTCTGTTTAGGGAGTACGAGATTTCCATTCCTGAGGGGGAGCCCTTTCGCGCATTGCGATGGACTGATCGCACGCGTGCAGGGACCCTACACAGGATGGGGTTTCGGAAGAGAGAGGGGATCTGGATTAGGAAGTCGTCCCTCACCTCACAGACCACCAGACCTTCCCCCAGTCCTGAGCCCGATTCAGACTACCCAGACCTTCCAGACCATCCAGATCTTCCATCCACTCCTACTCCTACCACCTCAGCCGGACCCTCCTCCTCAGCCACTCAGCCTATGGAGGTCCGGATCTCGTCTGAGCAGCTCCGGGAGCTGCGGCAGGAGATAGTCTGATATTTGCTCCAGGAGCTCCGGGGTGCGGTGCCTACTCCCTCTCCTGCGCCCACATCTTCCGCATTGGTCCCTTCCCTGACAGCCGTGACAGACATGACGGCTGAGGTGCGGCAAGAGATATACAACATGAGGACCTTGATACAGGCCCAGTTCCACAGCATGAGTGAGGTCACGAGCACCACTCGACAGATGCGGGATGACATCGGCCGTGACATGTCCACCACCACCGCAGGGGCCGAGCGCTTGTCGAATGTGCTCATCGACAAGCTGGACGGACTGCAGAAGTCAGTACTCGAGCTGGATACGACACAGAGCAGGGCCATCCAGGCCATCATTCGCCAGCTAGAGAACGTGACCAATGCGGTCCAATCACTCGTGGAGCGCATGCCTCGAGGAGATACATCCTCGAGAGGAGGAGCCACACCTCGAGAGGAGGAGTCACATCCTCGAGAGGAGGACCTACATCCTCGAGGAGAGCGTAGCTACTTTTTGTATTTTGCTTTGACATGTATTGCTTTACGTTACTTATTGTATTCTGAAATGTATTTACATACAAATTAATACAATGAGTAGCCGCATTTTTCTTCAATAATGTGCCTTTTGATCTATGTTTGATTGTGTGTTTTGATTACCTCCTTTTTGATATGATGACAAAAAGGGGGAGAAATATGTATAAAATATGTAAAAGGGGAAAAATATAGGGGGAAAAATATGCATAAAATATGTAAAAGGAATCAATGGAAATCAATAAAAAGATAAACTCTTAAAATACACAAATTCGTTCTTAGTGGATTCGGTACCTCGAGGCTCATTATCTCTCTTTTGGGGCTCCTAATGGAGTAATCTCCCAGAATCTATTCAAGGGATATTCGGAGATTAGCTGAATCCTACTCAAGAACAAATTGACAGATTTTTCCTCTAAAAACCAAAATTTCAGTTCAAAAACTTCAAAGCATTAAAAGAAAATTCAAAGAATCAAAACAAAGTAGAATGCATATGTTGAGGGGGAGAATCTGAATTTTTAAGAAAGCTAAATCATTAAATATATATAAGCCAAACAATTGATTGCATGATATGAAGGCTTATATAATTCCAAATGAAAGGGAGAGCTTTAACTCCGAAATTTATTGTTTCACTCCTTTCAAGCTTGGATAAATTGAACTACCAGACATTTGAATTCATTTATGGATTTTATTTCATTGTTTATTGTGCAATTCACTTTACATATACTCAGTGTTCTGTCATCATCAAAAAGGGAGAGATTGTGGAGTGATTGATTAAAACCCTATTTGATTTTGATGAGATCAAAGCAATTGAGTATATTTCTTGTTTACTAATGAATTCAATTAAGTGTTTCAGTGAAAATCTTGTCTAAGTGTCTCAAGACTTGGTTCATAATTTTTGGATAAGTTAAGAAGTCAGCTTGAACCAAAGTCTGAGACTCGAGTCGACTCCAGAGTATCACGAGTCGACTCCAAGCATATCAAGTTCACTGGCACGGGCTCGAGTCGACTCCAGATCTGTACGAGTCGACTCCGACTGAGAACAGACAGAAGAACAGAAAGCTTCAACTCAGAACCTGTCAACGAGTCGACTCCCAAAGTGCGCGAGTCGACTCCGAGGTTCACCGAGTCGACTCCAGGGTAGTAAGAGTCGACTCCAAGAGGAATACAAAGAAAAAGTCAGAGAGCAGTTTTCGGGTCTGAGATTCGAGTCGACTCCAGTGAAACGCGAGTCGACTCCGATGGATGGCAAGTCAACTCCAAAGAAGGTAAGAGTCGACTCTCAGAGGAACACAAGAAAAAGTCAGAGAGCAATTTTCGGACTCTGAGATTCGAGTCGACTCCCGCAATATGCGAGTCGACTCCAAGACTCCGCGACCATCAACAGACAGAAGACCAAGTTACTGCCTCTGAGATTCGAGTCGACTCCCAGACAGCTCGAGTCGACTCCAAGACAGCTTCACATCAAAAAGGCAGAAGACCAAGTTTCGGAAACTGAGAGCCGAGTCGACTCCGAGGAAGTTCGAGTCGACTCCGAGGACTGGACGAGCCAAAAGACAGAGAATCGGGAGTTCGGGCTCTGAGATTCGAGTCGACTCCCAGGACAGTCGAGTCGACTCGAGTGGATCAAATTCAAAATTGGATTCACGGACTTCAGTAAATGAGCCGACTCCGAAATTGCCAAGTCAGCTCCAGAAGTTGGCGAGTCGACTCCAGGTCAAGACGAGTCGACTCCCAGTCGTGAAGGCAACTTTAATTCAAATTTGAAACAGTTGCCGAGTCGACTCAGGAAAAGCTTGAGTCGACTCCCGCTACAGCCGAGTCGACTCCTGATCGCGCGAGTCGACTCTAACCCACCAACGGACACATTGTCAGGCTGCGCAGAGTGTGCAGAACGGGCAGAAAAAGCTCTCTAACGGCTAGTTTCCGTGGGGGTTGGTTTAAATAGCCATAGAAGACTGTAGCAAGGCAGAGAAGAACCATTCCACTCCAACTAATCAAGCATTCAAGCTCTGCAACGTGTTCTTCAACGAAAAAGAGGAAGATCTGCATTTACTGCATCCACCTACATCTTTCCAGCAATTAAAAGCCTTCTCCTCCTGCATTCAAGTCGACTACTCACTCAAGAGGAGACCAGAAGTTTAAGAAGCCCTTCCTCTTCTCCAACTTAAAAGCGTTTGAGGGCTCTTAACTTCGTTATTGTTCATTTTGCCATTTATCTGCTTTTGAGAAGCTGTATTTTTCTGTTTGTCTCTTTTATCTACACCTTTGTCTTTGCTTGGTTCAATCGGGGCATTGAATCAAGAGTATTGAGGTTGGTTGGTGAGCCGAGTGTAAAACCAACGTGTAAGGGTTCGATTGTGATCCCGGAAAAACAATCGGGGTTGGTTCTAGTCGGTGAGCCTGGAAAAACCGACCGAGTTCGTTGTGAGCTCGTAAAACAACAAGTTTGGTTGTGAGCTTGGAAAACAACCGGCTGTAATCCAAGGGGTTATAGTGAATTCCCAAGAGAGACTTGGGGAGTGGACGTAGGAGCAAGGGTTAGCTCCGAACCACTATAAAAGCTTTGTGTTTGTGATTGCTTGTCTCTTACCATTACTCTCATTTCATACACATCACAGCAACTAATTAATCATCTTGTAAAAAGCATTAATTAGTCACCCACAAACGCTTTAATAGTTAAAATTATTTTAAAACCCAATTCACCCCCTCCTCTTGGGTTGTCTATCTAGGCAACACTTCCCATGTATGTAGGACAGTTTCTCTTTCATTGGCCGTCCATGATGCAATGGAAACACTTTTCCTTGCAATTGGCCTTTTTCTTGGAACTTTCTTACTTGGCATTTTTCGGTCTTCTGTTTCTTCGCAGGCTTCTTCTTCTTCCAGATAGACTCTCTCTTGGAAGTAGAAACCAACTTGACAGCAAGAATGATGCCCCTTGAACTCTTCAAGGTCCCTAAGGTAGTTACCAATTTATTTAACAATTCTGTTTTGGTGCATACAATCTTGTTCATATGGTAATTTACTATAAACTGTTCATATGAAGCTAGAAGGGATTGTGGGATCAAATCCGTTTGCAATTCCTTGTGCATGGTCATGCCGAGCTTCTCAAGCTTCTCTAAGCCCTTTATCATAGTCAAACCATGATCATGGACAGACTGCCCATCGCGCCTCTTGGCCTTGAAGAGCCTTTTGGACACTTCAAACCAAGCTGCATGACTCTAATCACCATACAACTCTTGCAGGTGATTTAATGTGTCCTTGGCAATCTTCATGTTCTCATGCTAGCATTATAATTTATTGGACATGGATGCCATTATGTAGCACCTAACTTTATTATCATCATTCGTCCACTTAGCATGTATCTCACGCTGATCAGTGATCGGACAAATTGGTAATACGGGGATTCCATGATCTAGCACATACCCTAATTTCTCATAATTCAAAACTATTTTTTGAAATTTGCTGAACCAGTCTTTATAACTGGGTTTGGTCAAACGGTTGTTCTATAGGATATGAGTTAAAAGTCTAGAAGCTGACATTATAATTCTCAGCGAGTAAAGATTCTAGTTAGAATTTTGTACTTGATCCTAATTTGTTCTAGGATCTTTTAGAACAAATGTACCTCCCACTATTTTCTCGAATTTCTCACACTTCCCTGGTAGGAAATCGGAAATCCTACACGACTAGGGTTTCTAGTGGGTACTGCGGTCCCACCGATTTACATGCTACCTCACCTAACAGTTATTGGTGACACATAAATGATGAGTGTCCAACTCTTGTACAATGCTTCTCAAGCATGTTGCAGTGCTACTTGGTCTCTAAGTCATGAAGACCTCATCTAACAGTTATTGGTCTCATTTCTTAGTTAGGTCAGACCCACCGTATAACCATAGAAATAAAGTCGTCATTGGGTCCTCACCTAACAGTTATTGGTGCCCAACCCCACCTTTACCCTACAACATCTCATGTCTATAGAGAGGTCCAGCCCTCCGATGCAACTTGCCCACTGTGTCCAGCCGAGACAAATCAACATCAGAAAGACCTTAGCAACTCTACTACGGTGGAAGACCTATGGACTTAATATCGGTTAATCAGGTCGTAGTGTTTGCAACTTGAGCTCTTCATAAGAGGTAATCGAACAATTGGCCAGCTAAGTAGGTAGAAGGCTTCCCTTACTCAAAGAGTAAGGTCCTAATTAAGTAACCACCTTTCATGCTTTCCTAGACACCAATTAGATCAATTAATCTAATATGACTCGCTCATGTTGGTTCACTCTCGACTTGATTGAGAAGATTTTAGTTTAGGTCTCATTGGGTTTGCTACATCACATGTAAACCTATCTACCCCGCTCTCATTCACATCACACGCAAACAGCACATCGCAGGCAGTTATAATCGCAGCAATAAATAAAGCTAAACTTTAAATAGGTGATGATCATGGATTCTAATTAGGTCATATTACAAGCACATGCGTGTCAATCGATCAACTGGTCTTCAACTTTTGAATTGATTCCAAGCCTCCTTGATTCGATCCTTGATCAACTCTTGATCCAATTGCCATCAACCACTCAGATCGCCGTTCATCTCATGCACTGTCTTCGACTTGATCGTTGACGTACATCACATCACAGAAATACAACCAGATATAAATTAAAAATAGTAATAAATTACATCCCCATTTAGAAGGCATGCAGGCCTCTCAAAACATCAAATAAGATGCATGCAAGCATCTGAAAAATTACATGACATTACAGATCACATCGCAAGTCATTACATTTGATACCAAAAGGGTTTGAATCCTATGATCATCACCACATGCAGCAATTATACTTTTCAGATCTGAAACTTAATTGATTATGTTATGACATAGGTTGCTGATCATGCTAATCATGATTCTAAACTTTGTAATCTCATTAACAATGCAATTAGAATTATCATTTTATCACATAAAAATCAGCATGCAAAAATTCAGCAACCCTGAAAAATCTGCATGCAGAAATTTTCAGCATTCATAATCTTTCAATTTTCAGATCTAAGATGCCTTTAAATAATTAATCCTTACCTTAATCTATGATGCCTAGGCTCTGATACCACTATTAGAACCCGCCCATGCCACAGAAAAATTTAAAAAATTCAGTCGCAGCGGAAGAGGCATGTGCGGGATCAACCGTTCATCACATAAACGTTGTTCAAAAGCCGTTCGTAGTAGATAAGGATTAAAAACTTTTAAAACATTAGGAAGATTAGATCTTCACCTTTGTGCGGGTAGATGATCACCGCAAACTGATGATCGTGGTTTAGGATGAAGGTTCGCTTGAAGCCACACAAGCGTCCGGCCTCTACGGGTATCCACACGAAGCAAAGTGTTGGAATTTGTATCCTAAATGTCAATCGTCAGCATATTGATGATTGAATTTTATAAATGAATTGACAAATTAATAAAGTGTTATTTGGCATTATTCATCATTTCATCTTCAAATGAACTCTTATATGATGAAGTCCTTAGGACTTATGTTATGATAAAGGAGGATTTATCTTTGAGTCCTTAAACTTGTTTGCGACGAAATGATATGTTGTTACTAGGACGACAACATTATCGAGATTAGGTCGTTGTGTGACATATACGTTGGTTGTCCTCTTAACCAAGGAGTGTGGAGACACTGGTATGCCACACAAGTGAAGTGTAGAAGTACATTTCACTAAACGTGACCAATTCCGGAACGCTCTACTGTTGAGAGATGTTCCGAGTGGATATGGGTATAAGTTTGGCCCTCTGACCTGAGACCGCAACCTGTGACTAGCAAGCAACTTACTGTACTTTGGTACCGGACTACCTGAATTTCTAATTCAGTGACGGAAGGTCACTGGGTGTAGTCAAGTACTTGCGTAGTCAGTTGTGAGTCAAGATGGAATTGACCCCTCCTGAAAACAGGAGATAATGTCTTGTGATTAATTTAGCAAAACCTTGGCCAGGGTAATCCCAGTGAGGAGTCACGGGATATCTAAAGTTAATCACATAATGGATGTACTAATTATAGGGTTGACAGTGAGCTCTAAGTCATCCTGGCATTAGAAGTCAAAGGGATTGAATTATACAGTAACCATAGTTCAGGGTTCCAGAATATTTGCTTCGCATATATTCGACCTATCCGGATGTCGGGTACCATTGCTAGATGGTCACATCGATTAGTGTAGAAAATTGTTCCTATACTACCGGCTTAGGTTCGAACCTATGAGGTCACACGCATAGAAGATTCCTGATTGATCAAGAAAGCTGATGAATGATTAAGAATCATTCAGGGGTAATTTGGTCAATTTGATTGGCAAATTATCTTATAAAATAATTAAAGTAATTATTGAAGGATTAATTAGTAATTAAATTACTAATAAACTCAATTTGATTGAGTAATTGTGCTAAGGATGAGCCAAATTGAATTAGATTCAAGTTTGGGCTCAATCAGGGTTTTGACCTGATTGGATTAGGTCAGAACCAAAAAGGACTTAAGCTGATCAAATTAATTTTAAATTAATTTGTTCTTAATTGGGGATTGACCTAATTTAATTAGGTCCAACACAAAGTAATAATTCAATTTGATTGAGTTTGCATGAGCCAAAATTGAATTGGATTCAATTTGAGCTCAATCAGCGTCTGACCTGATTAGATTGGGTTCAAACAAATTGCCTTGTTTTAATTCGGGTTTGACCAAATTTGATTAGGTGCAACCCAAGGGGATTAGGCTCAGATGATGTGGCAATTATTGGTGACATGGAATTGGATTTCATGAATTTTAAATAAACCAAAATTATTGCAT
Organism: Phoenix dactylifera; assembly: GCF_009389715.1. Taxonomy (NCBI): domain Eukaryota; kingdom Viridiplantae; phylum Streptophyta; class Magnoliopsida; order Arecales; family Arecaceae; genus Phoenix; species Phoenix dactylifera. Next base: position 88,895 of record NW_024068133.1, read on the forward strand.
GGCACATGGACCCATTGCTTGACACATGGCGACATTGTTTGTTATTTGAATTTGAATTCAAACATTAAGCAATGTGTTAATGATTTTAATCACTCAAACCATTAGCCAAGGTGGCGTCTGAGTTTTTGAATGGATTAAATTCGAATTTCAAGAGGTGATTTCGAAATTATGAAGTGTTTTTCCTTGCCGCATGGATTTCAAATTTCTTCCCTCTTGCACATGTGTTTAAAATTTGAATTTAAATTAGATTTGGTTGAGATCTGATTTGGGTTGTTCCTATTCCTTTGCATGTGCCAACTAAAAGAGGTTTTCTGAAAATAAATTTCGAATTTTGAATGAAAATTCGGAGGCCATTAAAAGGGGTCAAACATAGGCACCAAAAACACATCCATTGCAGCCTTCTTCCTCACCCGCCTCCTCCTCCTCTTCTTTTCCATTTTAGATAGGGTTTTCAGGGTGAATATCTAGAAGATTCAAGATCAGATCTGAGTCCTCTACTTTCCTTACAAACCTCATCTCTATCTGCTTCAAGATGATTGATTAAGAGTTGATTGAATCCCGGCGGGCAGATTTCAGCTTTCAAGTGTTCTGCAGCTGCTAGCACTGTTGCGGAAGAAGATCCTTCAGGACTTCGCGTGTACTTCTCGTAGAGGCCATTCGTGTGCATGGCTGCGAAGTCAAGAATCAGATTCACAACTTTCATCCATCATAAAAGGTATTAATCAAGCATTAATCATTTATTATGGTGTCAAGGACTAGGTCCAATTTCCCGAGGTTTTACCCTCTTTTGGGGCTCCTCACGGAGATATCTCCAGAATCCATTCGATGGATATTCGGAGATTAATTGGAATAGAGTTCTTAAGTTTCAGATCTGATAGTTAATCATGCATAAAAGTTTTAGCATAAATGTTTAAACGATTCCGGCATAATCCTATATGTTCTTAAGGTGCTGATTTCTAGATTTGATCTTGTAAGCATGCATGAATTAAATTGTTTGATTCGGTTTTTCCGCTGCATTTTAAAACTTAAAAAGAACTACGTATGGCTTGATCCCCCTTATGAAGGGGTACGTAGGCAACCCGATCAGGTTCAGCCATGGTTTTCAAAAAAAAAAAAAAAATTCAGCATGCTAAACACCGAAGAACCTAGGATTCACTTTCAGTGGTATCAGAGCCAGGTTTATGTTTAAACTTTTATGTTTTAATTCTTGTAATTAAATCTGAAATCATTAACATATTTAGATTAGATCTAAAGTGCTTTTTATGATTGATTTAATTGCTGATTATGCATGATTAAGTAGATCTGAAATTTTGGATGCATATGATGCATGTTTGTGTTAGGATTAGTAACATGAATAAATCTGAAATCATAATATTGTTTAGATTAGATCTAAATAAAGTTTATGATTCATATGATCTCTGATTTTAATGAACAAATCAGATCTGAAAATAAAAGTGAAAAAACAAATACATAAGATGTATGTTGTTTGTATTAATTCATGTTGTTATGTATATGTGATGCATGAACATAAAACATAATGACTTAAACATGAATTAAATCTGATTACATGTGATTAATTACAAAAACTCAGATCTGAAAATGTGTTTTAAGAACTGAAAGATTGTAATTAATATGTAATTAAAAAGAAATATGCAATGATCAAAACTTTTATAAGTCTAAACTTAATTGAGAATTAAGTGTTATGAAATAGAATTGTAACTCAATTAATTGACATTGCATAATTCTTTGGGCATATGGGTTAGCTTGAATCAAGTTCTTAGGATTGGGTTAGACCTAAGGTTAGAATCAAACATGGTCTAATTAGAGTTAATTGATCAAATCTAATTAAGTAGTAACTAGATTAGGTCAAGAAAACTCTAGGTTAAATACAATAGTTGTAGATTGATCAATTCCATGTCTTTGATTAGACCAAGATGGAACTTGATTTAGGCTCAGAGGTGTAGCCCGAGTCATTTGAGTAATCAAATCGAAATTGATTAACCAGTCGGTGTCTAAGGTAAGTTTGGCAGTTTTGACCGGTGGTTTTTAATTGGGAGCTACTCGCACTGATTCGTCTTTGTCGAGTTAATGGCATATCCCTTCCACCGATCTCACTTACCTGGCCGACATGGTCAATCACATTTTGATTGGATCACTTAATGATTCGAGTTAGCCCATGCCTTAAGAAAAATCAGTATGACTGATTTAGGTGTCTCCTTAACCGGTTTAAGTCTAATCTGATTTGGTGAAGTCAGTGGGAGAAATTAGACTAACCGGATCTTCTCATCTATCTTAATTATGAAATTCTCTAAAATTATTAGGTCCTTAAAATGAAATGGTTATGGAGATAACTAGGTCATAGCCTCCCATTAAGTTGGGTGATAATGGGTCCAATGTTTTGATAATTATTGGAGGCGCCACACGCCTGGTACTTATCAAGCATTGGAATTGTCATTCAATATATGATGAGTTAAGTGTACCTTCAATAGGCGGTCAGGTGAGCCGAGCCACACTCGGGCTTGGTCGTCTATTAGTTGATTAGACTTAACCCTATCATTTAATAGTTGGATCTGACTAGGGTATTCGGTGGAGGCGCCACACGCCTGCCGGAAAACCTAGGGCAAAATCATCACTAGAAGTTGCTTGGTGAAGCAATTGGTTAAGAACCTACCAATAGGTGCATATGGGTTGGCCGAGCCACACTCGGGCCTATATGGGATCTATTGGATTCTAGTGCCCACTAAAGAATTAGGAGTAATTTTTCGAATTAGAGGTAGAGGCTACCAATTTGTATAAAATAGTGGGAATATCTTTAGACTAAAGTCCAAGTCTACTGTGTTTAGTCAATTCATATACTAATAGCCAAATTTTCTTTTTATGCAGAAATGGCCACTAATTTATCACTTCGCTCATTGTTGGACAATGACAAGTTGACTGGTCCAAATTTCAATAATTGGCATAGGAAACTGAAAATAGTGCTAGAGCATGAGAGGATCCTTTATGTGATAACGGATCAAGCACCTGAGCAGCCCGCTACTAATGCATCAAGATCGGCCAGAGACACTTATCAGAAGTGGCTCAGTGACCGGATCACTGTTCGATGCATCATGTTGGCAGCAATGAGTGATGAGTTTAGTAGGCATTTTGAGAATACGCAGTCGGAAGATATCATTCAAGTATTGAATGAATCATTCGGGGTTTCTGACGACGTTGAGAGGCACAAAACTAGTTGTGCCATCTTCAGCGCCCGAATGAAAGATGGGACCTCGGTAACTGATCATGTACTGTACATGATTGAATTGATCGAGCATCTAAGCTCTCTTGGCTTTTCCCTTCATGATCAATTGGGGAAGGATGCCATACTAAACTCATTGCCTGGATCATACCGTCCTTTTCTCACTCATTTTCGTATGATGAAACCTGTAGTGAATTATCACCAATTGTTGGGGTTACTACAGACGTTTGAGAATGATCACCAACTTCTTAAGAAGACGGTGAATTTAGTGGGAGGTTCATCCAAGGGTCGCTCCTTTAAGAAAGGAAAAAAGAAAAATAAAATCCAAAAGAAACAGGTGCACCATGCTCAGCCTAGTCAGAAAAAGAATAAAAAGGCTGATCAGAGCAAGGCGGAGTGCTTCTCCTGCAAGAAGCAAGGACATTGGAAGAGGAACTGTCCTCTTTACATTGCATCCCTCGGTCCGAACCGGCCTAAGAAAAGTGGGCAATCAGTTGCCAATCAAGGTACTTATATGATAACACCTTGCAATTTTTCTATTTGTGATAATTCGACCTGGGTATTGGATACCGGTAGTCCTTTTAATATTTGCAATTCGTTGCAGGGGCTACAAGTCAGTAAGAGGTTTGAAGAAGGAGAAAGGTTCCTGAATGTTGGAGATGGAAGACCAGTTCCAGTTCTAGCTTTAGGAATTCTTAAACTTGAATTCAGCTCTCATGTAAATGTCCTTAGTGATTGTCACTATTGTCCAAGTTTTCTATTGAATATCATTTCTGTAGGCCTTTTGGCCAAAAATGGTTATGAAATATCAATAAAAAAGGATTATTGCAATGTCATTTGGAATGGTGTTGTTGTAATGAATGGAATTCTGAGTAATGGCATTTACATTTTGTCACAGCCTGTTCATGTAATGTATAAATCCAATAAGCGTCCTAGAATAGATAATGTCACGGATGTCTACCTTTGGCATCATAGGCTAGGTCATATTAACAAGAATAGGATGAACAGGTTAAGTAAAGAGGGAATCCTTGATGTTAGTGATTGTGAATCATTGACAACCTGTGAATCATGTCTTCTTGGTAAAATGACCAAATCACCTTTTACCCGAAAAAGGCGAACGAGCCAGTGATTTATTGACCCTTGTACATTCTGATGTATGTGGGCCAATGAGCACAGATGCTAGAGGTGGGTATTCATATTTCATTACGTTTACAGACGACCTTTCTAGGTATGCTTATGTCTATTTAATGAGACATAAATCTGAATCATTTGAAATGTTCAAATTATATCGTAATGAAGTAGAAAAACAAACTGGAAAGAGTATTAAAACTCTTCGATCAGATCGAGGAGGTGAATACCTCTCCAGTGAATTTTTGACATATCTAGAAGAAAATGGGATTCTCTCCTAATGGACTCCTCCTGGTACACCACAATATAATGGTGTGTCAGAAAGGAGAAATCGAACTCTGTTAGACATGGTTCGATCCATGATGGGGTTTGCTAATCTGCCCATATCCTTTTAGGGATATGCTCTTGAGTCAGTATGCTATATTCTAAATAAGGTTCCAAGTAAGTCTGTAAATAAAACACCACATGAGATGTGGACTGGACGTAAGCCGATGCTCTCTCACCTTAGGATTTGGGGGTGTCCGGCGTACGTCAAACGTTTGAAGACAGACAAACTTGAACCCAAGTCTGACAAATATTTCTTTGTTGGTTACCCTAAAGAAACTAAAGGATATTACTTCTACTTTGCTGAAGAACAAAAGTTGTTCGTAAGCAATAGAGCAATTTTCTTAGAAAAGAAATTCCTTGGTGAAGGAACAAATAGCTCTAATGTTGAGCTTAGAGAAGTTCAACATGTAGAAGATCCGACACCATCTACTGAACCAGTTGAGTCGGATTTGATTAGATCAGATCCAGAACCCATATTAGATGCACCATTAAGGCGATCGGGTAGAGTACCACGTCAGCCGGATAGATACTACGGTTTCTTGGTCCGGAATGGGGATCCTATCGAACTTGATGAAAACGATGAGGATCCGATCACATATATGGATGCAATGCAGAGGTATGACTCTGATAAATGGCTTGGAGCCATGCAATCCGAAATGGAATCCATGAAGGTCAATGATGTTTGGACATTAGTTGACCCACTCGAAGGAATTAAATCCATAGGGTGTAAGTGGATATTCAAAAGGAAACGGGGCGCAGACGGAAAGGTAGAGACCTATAAAGCCCGTTTGGTTGCCAAGGGTTATCGTCAACGTTATGGTATTGACTATGACGAGACGTTTTCTCCTGTGGCAATGCTCAAGTCCATTCGGATTGTGCTTGCGATAGCAGCACATTTAGACTATGAAATCTGGCAAATGGATGTAAAGACCGCATTTCTAAATAGAGATTTAGAAGAGGAAGTGTATATGATACAACCTGAAGGTTTTACATCTGCAGATGAGTCTAAAGTGTGCAAGCTTCAAAAATCCATTTATGGATTAAAGCAAGCTTCACGGAGTTGGAATATACGTTTTGATAAGGTAATCAAAACATATGGCTTCATTAAGAATGAAGAGGAACCTTGCATTTATAAATGGGCAAATGGTTCAGTTATTATATTTTTTATTTTGTATGTGGATGACATTCTTTTAATCGGAAATGACATTCCTGCATTATAAGGAATAAAGGTTTGGCTATCATCTCAATTTGCCATGAAGGATTTGGGAGAAGCATCTTACATCCTAGGGATGAAGATCTATAGAGATAGATCTAGAAGATTGCTTGGATTATCCCAATCCACATATATTGATACTATACTGAAGAGGTTCAGTATGATTAATTCCAAGAAAGGCTATCTTCCGATGGGCCATGGAATTAACCTCTCTAAAAGGGATTGTCCGACAACCCCTCAAGAAAGAGAGAGTATGGATAGAATTCCATATGCTTCGGCAGTGGGATCTATAATGTATGCCATGACATGTATTAGACCAGACGTGGCATACTCACTAGGAGTAGTGAGCAGATACCAGTCTGATCCAGGTAGCAACTACTGGAAGGTTGTAAAAACCATCCTTAAGTATTTGAGAAATACTACAGATTAGTGGCTTGTCTATGGTGATTCTGACTTAAAACTTGAGGGATATACTGATTCAAGTTTTCAGTCAGATCAAGATGATAGCAAGAGCGTGTCAGGATATATCTTCACTCTTAAGGGTGGGGCCATCTGCTGGAAGAGTTCCAAGCAGCATACAGTGGCAGATTCTACATGTGAGCAGAATATATCGCAGCATCTGATGCCGCCAAGGAAGCTGTATGGTTGCAGAAGTTCATCACCGAGCTTGGAGTGACACCCTCCATTGATGGTCCAGTGCCTGTATTTTGTGACAATACTGGGGCCATAGCTCAAGCAAGAGAACCCAAAGCACATCAGCGGACCAAGCATATTCTACGTCGCTACCACCTGGTTCGAGAGATCATCGATCGAGGTGATATTGATCTTCAGAAGATTGACACAAAAGAAAATCTGGCTGACCCATTTACCAAAGTCCTCAGCATCAAAGAGTTCGACGAACACAAGTCAAAGATGGGTATTAGATACTGTGCCGATTGGCATTAGGCTAAGTGGGAGTTGTTGGAATTTGTATCCTAAATGTCAATCGTCAGCATATTGATGATTGAATTTTGTAAATAAATTGACAAATTAATAAAGTGTTATTTGGCATTATTCATCATTTCATCTTCAAATGAACTCTTATATGATGAAGTCCTTAGGACTTATGTTATGATAAAGGAGGATTTATCTTTGAGTCCTTAAACTTGTTTGCGACGAAATGATATGTTGTTACTAGGACGACAACATTATCGAGATTAGGTCGTTGTGTGACATATACGTTGGTTGTCCTCTTAACCAAGGAGTGTGGAGACACTGGTATGCCACACAAGTGAAGTGTAGAAGTACATTTCACTAAACGTGACCAATTCCGGAACGCTCTACTGTCGAGAGATGTTCCGAGTGGATATGGGTATAAGTTTGGCCCTCTGACCTGAGACCGCAACCTGTGACTAGCAAGCAACTCACTGTACTTTGGTACCGGACTACCTGAATTTCTAATTCAGTGACGGAAGGTCACTGGGTGTAGTCAAGTACTTGCGTAGTCAGTTGTGAGTCAAGATGGAATTGACCCCTCCTAAAAACAGGAGATAATGTCTTGTGATTAATTTAGCAAAACCTTGGCTAGGGTAATCCCAGTGAGGAGTCACGGGATATCTAAAGTTAATCACATAATGGATGTACTAATTATAGGGTTGACAGTGAGCTCTAAGTCATCCTGGCATTAGGAGTCAAAGGGATTGAATTATACAGTAACCATAGTTCAGGATTCCAGAATATTTGCTTCGCATATATTCGACCTATCCGGACGTCGGGTACCATTGCTAGATGGTCACATCGATTAGTGTAGAAAATTGTTCCTATACTACCGGCTTAGGTTCGAACCTATGAGGTCACACGCATAGAAGATTCCTGATTGATCAAGAAAGCTGATGAATGATTAAGAATCATTCAGGGGTAATTTGGTCAATTTGATTGGCAAATTATCTTATAAAATAATTAAAGTAATTATTGAAGGATTAATTAGTAATTAAATTACTAATAAACTCAATTTGATTGAGTAATTGTGCTAAGGATGAGCCAAATTAAATTGGATTCAAGTTTGGGCTCAATCAGGGTTTTGACCTGATTGGATTAGGTCAGAACCAAAAAGGACTTAAGCTGATCAAATTAATTTTAAATTAATTTGTTCTTAATTGGGGATTGACCTAATTGAATTAGGTCCAACACAAAGTAATAATTCAATTTGATTGAGTTTGCATGAGCCAAAATTGAATTGGATTCAATTGAGCTCAATCAGGGTCTGACCTGATTAGATTGGGTTCAACCAAATTGCCTTGTTTTAATTCGGGTTTGACCAAATTTGATTAGGTGCAACCCAAGGGGATTAGGCTCAGATGATGTGGCAATTATTAGTGACATGGAATTGGATTTCATGAATTTTAAATAAATCAAAATTATTGCATGGCACATGGACCCATTGCTTGACACATGGCGACATTATTTGTTATTTGAATTTAAATTCAAACATTAAGCAATGTGTTAAATGATTTTAATCACTCAAACCATCAGCCAAGGTGGCGTCTGAGTTTTTGAATGGATTAAATTCGAATTTCAAGAGGTGATTTCGAAATTATGAAGTGTTTTACCTTGCCGCATGGATTTCAAATTCCTTCCCTCTTGCACATGTGTTTAAAATTTGAATTTAAATCAGATTTGGTTGAGATCTGATTTGGGTTGTTTCTATTCCTTTGCATGTGCCAACTAAAAGAGGTTTTCTGAAAATAAATTTTGAATTTTGAATAAAAATTCGGAGGCCATTAAAAGGGGTCAAACATAGGCACCAAAACACATCCATTGCAGCCTTCTTCCTCACCCGCCTCCTCCTCCTCTTCTTCTCCATTTTAGATAGGGTTTTCAGGGTGAATATCTAGAAGATTCAAGATCAGATCTGAGTCCTCTACTTCCCTTACAAACCTCATCTCTATCTGCTTCAAGACGATTGATCAAGAGTTGATTGAATCCCGGCGGGCAGATTTCAGCTTTCAAGTGTTCTGCAGCTGCTAGCACTGTTGCGGAAGAAGATCCTTTAGGACTTCGCGTGTACTTCTCGTAGAGGCCATTCGTGTGCGTGGCTGCGAAGTCAAGAATCAGATTCACAACTTTCATCCATCATAAAAGGTATTAATCAAGCATTAATCATTTATTATGGTGTCAAGGTCTAGGTCCAATTCCCCGAGGTTTTACCCTCTTTTGGGGCTCCTCACGGAGATATCTCCAGAATCCATTCGATGGATATTCGGAGATTAATTGGAATAGAGTTCTTAAGTTTCAGATCTGATAGTTAATCATGCATAAAAGTGTTAGCATAAATGTTTAAACGATTCCGGCATAATCCTATATGTTCTTAAGGTGCTGATTTCTAGATTTGATCTTGTAAGCATGCATGAATTAAATTATTTGATTCGGTTTTTCTGCTGCATTTTAAAACTTAAAAAGAACTACGTATGGCTTGATCCCCCTTATGAAGGGGTACGTAGGCAACCCGATCAGGTTCAGCCATGGTTTTCAAAAAAAAAAAAATTCAGCATGCTAAACACCGAAGAACCTAGGATTCACTTTCACAAAGAACCGATCAAAGCTTCCTTGTCTCCCCGAGGTGCTAGCTCCCTTGCAGAGACAACTTTAGATAGCTGATCTCCTCCCTTTTGATCAACCCTTGATTGTGCTTGGGAGGAGGAAGAAGAAAGATGGATCTTTAGAGAAGAACCAAAGCACCTTGCAGCCTATTTCTCCCCTTTGCGTTGGATGAAGAAGGGAAGAAGATGAGGCCGCCAACACCACCTTTTCTTTGCCCCTTGCTTGCGGCTGATCCAAGGGAGAGGAGAGGGAGGCCACCGCTTGGAGGGGAGAGGGCTTCAATTGAATGCCCTAGGGTGCCGCCAAGTCTCCTTTTAAAGCATGAAGGGCTCCTACAAATTAGGAGCCCTTGATCCCTTTCCAAGAGGGGCGCCGGCCCCTCTCTTCATGCCGCACCAAGAAGCAAAAGGAGGAGGGGTGTGACCCCCTCCTCTTGTGTTGCCCTAGTCCTCCTCCAAGGAGGATTAGGAGGGCCCTATTTGGTTTAGTCATAATCTCATTGGCTTTAACCAAATCATGAACCATTTGGGTCTAATCTAGGTAAGTCCTAATCCAATTAGAACTCAAATCAATTTTGACTCAATTGAACTCCTCAATCCTAATCCAATTAGGAGTCTTGTTAATTCATTAGATTAATAATTAATTAGGACTTAAGAAATCCTAATCCAATTAGGATTTATTCATTTTTAGTCCTAATCCAATTAGGACTCTAATTTGAATCCGAAGTCCTAATCCAATTAGGATTTCTAGGAATCCTATTCTAAGTAGGAATCCAAAATAAATTCAAAATTCTAATCTAATTAGGATTGTGGGAATCCTACTTCAAGTAGGAATCCTAGTCCTACTCCAAGTAGGACTCCCAGTCCTAATCCAATTAGGACTCTAGGAATCCCACTCCAAGTAGGATTCGTATTTTTAGTCCAATTAATCAATTCCCATTTCTTCTTCAACTTATTATCAATTGAATTGATTACTTATGATTCATAATCATTTTTCAACCATCGGATCGGTCAATACTTCTAGTGTGTGTGATCCTATAGGTTCTATTCTGACTGGTAGTGATATATATTGTGATCTTTATCTCAATATCATTGAAAACTCCTTTCAATGGGTTGGAACGATTCCAACTCAACTCATTAGGGTTTATCCATCATCGAGATATTCCCTGTGAGTCTCACCATCCACCAGTGACACCTAGCAGCATGTAGTGGCTGCCCAGCAGAATAGAATGATGAACCTTTAAGTGTAGTTAATATGTGATACAGTCCTACTATCGTGGATCCCTACAGGACGGAGGTCATGGACAACTCGTCAAACCCCATCGTTTGTCGTATGTGAAGATTTATTCGACTTAAGTTCGAGAGTGGAAAACTCTTTCTCCACTGTGCGTACTGCCCCGGCCGAGGTCTTACGAACTCAGTCTTATAAATCACATAGGATCTCTCCTTATCTATCAAGGTCGATAGATTCCTTATAGGTGCATACCCTACTTCCACGGTGAACCTACTGTAGCCAATCTACACTGCATAGACCCATATGGCTAGAGACCATGTATGTGTGCAGTCAAACTACAATAACCTCACTGTGAGTAGCCGAAGCATCGCAGGTCAAAGGACCAGTCACACTACTATAACATCAAGCAAGTTACTGACGAGTGGATAGACATCCAAGTGACTTCTTGTCTTGGTCACACTCAGTACCCTTGTTCTCTAACAAGCACCTGCACTATCACTTCAGTGTCCCTACACTGTGGACTTGAGTCTCGTCCATCCGTAAGAAAATGATGTGTGCACTGATCGGATCAATCACCGTCCTCGTGATGATCCATCGATCAGGAGCATTTAGAAATTAATCACCAATGATACATAGCTCAAATTCTCAACTCTTGAGAATATGCATCATCATCTTATTAATTTTTTGGATGATTGATAGACACATAAACAATATGAATGAAAAAGAATGCCCAACTTAATAAATTAATAATAAGGTCAAGTACAAATTTATGTCCCAGAATAAAAATGCGTCAGCCAAATTGGCTTCTAGTGTTGGAAACCCGCCCATGCCGCTGATATTTCAGAAAAATCAGATGGCAACGGAAGAGGCATGTGCGGGATCGACGTTCATCTCATGAACGTTGTTTCATAAACCGTTCGTAGTTAGGCAAGAATTAAAAACTTTTAAAATCATTAGAAGATCAGATCTTCACCTTGTGCGGATAGATGATCACCGCAAACTGAAGTTCGTGGTTTTAGGATGAAGGTTCGTTTGAAGCCGTTCAAACGTCCGGCCTCTACGGGTATCCACACGAAGTAGACGACCGATCAAAGCTTTCTTGTCTTCCCGGGGTGCTAGCTCCCTTGCAAAGACTTCTTTTGATGGCTGATCTCCTCTCTTTCAATCAACCCTTGATTGTGCTTGAGAGGAGGAAGAAGAAGGATGAAAAAGAGGAGGAAGAAGAATCCCCACGCAGCCCTCTTTTCTTCCTTGCGTTGGATGAAGGAAGGGAAGGGAAGGAGGACGCCAACTCTTGGACTTTTCTTCCTCTTTGCTTGCGGCTGAACCAAGAGGAGGAGAGGGGGCTCATGGCTAGGAGGAAGAGGACTTCTTCTATGCCCTAGGTCAGCCGCCCCTTACCCCTTTTTAAAGGGAGTGGAGCTCCTAACGTTTAGGAGCTCCATGACAACTTGCCAAAGAGGGGGCGCCGGCTCCTCTCTTCATGCCGCATCAAGGAGAGGGAAAGGGAAGGGCGTGGAGCCCCTCTACATGTGTTGCCCTAATCCTTATTAGGCAAGGTTTTGGATGCCCTAATGTAGTCAAGCCCTAATCCAATTAGGCTTAGCCCAAGGGTGAACCAATTTGGATCCAATCTAGGTAAGTCCTAAACCAATTAGAACTTAAATCAATTTTGACTCAATTGAACTCTTCAATCCTAATCCAATTAGGAGTCTTATTGATTCATTAGATTAATAATTAATTGTAACTTAAGAAACCCTAATCTAAATTAGGACATATTTAATTTTAGTCCTAATCCAATTAGGACTCTATTTGAATCCGAAATCCTAATCCGATTAGGACTCTAGGAATCCTACTCCAAATAGGAATCCGATTTTAATTCAAAACTCCTAATCTCATTAGGATTGTAGGAATCCTATTCCAAGTAGGAATTCCAGTCCTACTCCAACTAGGATTCCCAGTCCTAATCCAATTAGGACTCTAGGAATCCTACTCGAAGTAGGACTCTTGTTTCAAGTCCAATTAATTAATTCTCTTTGTTCCTTCTTCAACTGAATATCAATCGAATTGATTACTTGTGATTCCTAATCACGATTCAACCATCGGATCGGTCAATACTTCTAGTGTGTGTGACCCTATAGGTTCTACTCTAACTGGTAGTGAGATATATTATGATCTCTATCATAATATCATTGAAAACTCCTTTCAATGGATTGGAACGATTCCAACTCTACTCATTAGGGTTTATCGATCATCGAGATAATCCCTGTGAGTCCCACCATCCACCAGTGACACCTAGCAGCATGTAGTGGCTACCCAGTAGAATAGAATGATGAACCTCTAGGTGCAGTTATCATGTGATACAGTCCTACTATCGTGGATCCCTACAAGACGGAGGTCATGGACAACTCGTCAAACCCCATCGTCTGTCATATGTGAAGATTTATTCGACTTAAGTTCGAGAGTGGAAAACTCTTTCTCCATTGTGCATACTGCCCCGGCCGAGGTCTTACGAACTCAGTCTTATAAATCACATAGGATCTCTCCATATCTATCAAGGTCAATAGATTCCTTATAGGTGCATACCCTACTCCTACAGTGAACTTACTGCAGCCAATCTACACTGCATGGACCCATATGGCTAGAGACCATGTATGTATGCAGTCAAACTACAATAACCTCACTGTGAGTAGCCGAAGTACCGCAGGTCAAAGGACCAATCACACTACTGCAATATCAAGCAAGTCACTGACGAGTGGATAGACATCCAAGTGACTTCTTGTATTGGTCACGCTCAGTACCCTTGTTCTTAACAAGCACCTGTACTATTACTTCAGTGTCGCCACACCGTGGACTCGAGTCTCGTCCATCCATAAGAAAAGTAATCTGTGCACTGATCTCATTGGATCGATCACCGTCCTCGTGATGATCCATCGATCAGGAGCGTTCAGAAATTAATCACTAATGATACATGGCTCAAATTCTCAACTCTTGAGAATATGCATCATCATCTTATTAATTCCTTGGACGATTCATAGACACAATAATAATATGAATGACAAAGATGCCTTTCATTTATTCAATAACAATAAAGTCAAGTACAAATTATGTCCTAGAATTAATAATGTGTCAGCCAAAATTAGCTTCTAGGGCATACATCTAACAATCTCCCACTTGCACTAAAGCCATTCAGTCATATATCTTAGTCCCATCTTCTCAAGGTGGGCTTCAGTCTTTTGCTGACTTAGCTGTTTAGTGAACGGGTCTGCCACGTTATCCGCGGAGTCTACTCGCTGCACCTCTACATATTTCTTCTCAACATAGTCGCGTATGAGGTGGAAGTGCCGCTCTATGTGCTTGGACTTCTGATGAGACCTTGGCTCCATAGCTAGTGCTATGGTGCCAATGTTATCGTAGTAAAGTGTTATGACATCTAATGACATTACACCTAACTCTGCAATTTGCTTTTAACCAGAAGGTTTCCACTGCACCCTTAGATACGGCTTAACATTCAGCTTCTAAGGTAGAATCTATAATGGTCGGTTGTTTGGAACTCTTCCAATTTACTGAACCACCATTGCACATATTCTGATGTAGATTTTTTATCATCAATATGTGTGCATCCTTCTACCTTCAACTCTGATCTTCTCCCAAAGACCAAGAACATGTCCTTAGTTCTTCTCAAGTACTTAAGACTATTCTTCACAGCTATCCAGTGCTTTTTGCCTGGATCTGATTGACGTATGCTCGTGACATTCATAGCATGTACTATATCAAGTCATGTATATAGCATGGCATACATAAGGCTCCCTATTGCTGATGCATAGGGGATCTTGCTCATGCGATGAATCTCTTCAGATGTGTTGGGGCACATCTTCTTGTAGAGATTAATTCCATGCCTTAGGGGTAAGAGACCCCTATTAGAGTTTTCCATGCTGAACCTTTTCAGCACTTCCTCTATATACATTTTTTGTAATAGGACAAGCATCCTTTTAGATCTATCTCTATAGACCTTTATTCCCAAAATATAGGATGCTTCCCCAAGGTCTTTTATGGAGAACCTTTTTGACAACCAGACCTTGACCGAGGTTATCATGGGAATACCATTCCCTATCAGGAGGATGTCGTACAGTACGAGAAATATGACAGCACTCCCACTAACCCTTTTGTAAACACACGGTTCCTCTTTATTTTTGATGAAATCAAACGTTTTGATTGCGTCATTGAAACGAGTGTTCCAACTCCGAGATGCTTGTTTTAGTCCATAAATGGACCTTTGTAGCTTGCAGACCTTGTGATCTCCATCACTGGAAGTGAAACCCAGAGGCTGTTCCATATAGATATCTTCATCAAGATATCCATTCAGGAAAGCAGTTTTCACATCCATCTGCCAGATTTCATAATCATGAAATGCTGTAATAGCAAGCAATGTTTGGATGGATTTCAGCATGGCTACAGGTGAAAAGGTCTTCTGATAGTCAATGCCTTCGCGTTGACTATACCCTTTCGCCACAAGCCTTGCCTTATAGGTCTCTACCTTTCCATCCGAACCTATTTTCCTTTTGTAGATCCATTTGCATCCAATAGGTACAATACCTTCTGGTGGGTCTACTAAGGTCCAGACTTGGTTGGAATGCATGGAGTCTAACTCTGACTTCATGGCTTCCAGCCATTTTTCGGAATCGATATCAGATATCGCCTCGTCGTAGGTTTTGGGATCTTGTATATGATCCCTATCTCCCACTACGAACATTTTCTCGGTATCCTCTTCTAGTATACCTAAGTATCTATCGGGAGGATGGAAGACCCTACTAGATCTATGAGGTGGTCGAGGGACATCGTGTACTGGCTCTGTATGAATGGGTTCAATAGGATCCATGACTCGTTGCTTTTCAGAGACTTTCTCTTCATGCTCAATTTTCCTCCCACTGCCTCTATCAAGGATAAACTGGTTTTCTAAGAAGATGGCATGACGGCTCACAAACACATTGTGATCCTCTGAGACGTAAAAATTGTATCCTAATGACTCTTTAGGATATCCTATAAAACGAGCACTTATGGTTCTAGCCTCTAGTTTGTCCGCCTGTAGTCTCTTGATGTGGGCCGGACATCCCCAAATCTTGAGATGACCAAGACTTGGTTTCTTACCATGCCATATCTCATACGGTGTGGTAGGAACGGATTTAGAGGGAACTCTATTCAGTAGATATACTGCGGTAAGTAAGGCATCTCTCCAAAGAAACATAGGTAAATCAGTGAAGCTCATCATGGACCTGACCATATCCAATAGGGTCCAATTCCTCCTCTCTGACACCCCGTTGAGCTGAGGTGTACCCGGAGGAGTCCATTGTCAGACTATGCCATTGTCCTTGAGATACTCCCGGAATTCTCCACTAAGGTATTCTCCTCCTCGATCTGATTGAAGAGCCTTAAGGATTTTTCCAGTTTGTTTTTCTACTTCATTCTTGAACTCTTTGAACTTTTCAAAAGATTCAGACTTGTGTCTTATAAGATACACATACCCATACCATGAATAATCATCGGTAAAGGTAATGAAGTACGAATAACGTCCCCTGGCTAGTACATCGAATGGGCCACATACATCTGTATGTACTAGGGTAAGTATTTCAGTGGTTCTCTCCCCATGTCCTACAAAGGGCAATCTGGCCATTTTTCCTTGAAGACAGGACTCGCAAACTGGATATGACTCGGAAGTCAATGAGCTGAGAAGCCCATCTTTATCCATTTTGTTTATCCTATCCTCTCCAATATGGCCAAGCTTGAGGTGCCACAAATATTTTTGGTTTATCTCATCCCTGGATCTTTTGGATCCTTTGGCATTCCCTACTTGCTCAGACACATTTATAGATACATCCATATGCAAATGATAGAGACTGTCAATCATAAAACCACGTGCAACTATTTTATTTCTTAAATAAATAGAACAACAGTCTTTGTCAAATGTAAAAACATGACCTTCCTGTGCTAGACATGAAACAGAAATCAAATTTCCGCTAGCAGCAGGTACATAATAGCAGTCTCTAAGTAATAAACTAAAACCAGACGGTAGTCGCAGATGGTAGGTGCCGACAGCCACAGCAGCGACTTTTGCCCCGTTGCCAACCCGAAGGGTTACCGCACCTTCCGCCAGCCTTCTACTTTTCTTTAGACCCTGCATGGTAGTGCACAAATGAGCACTAGAACCAGAATCTATAATCCAACTAGAAGTAGAAGAAACCGTTAGATTAGTTTCAATTATGAGCAAGTCTATACCTTCTGAAGGTGTGTCACCTTTCTTGTTCTTCAGGCTCTCGAGGTATGAAGGACAGTTTCTCTTCCAGTGGCCGTCGACATTGCAGTGGAAACATTTTTCTTTGTCATTGACCTTTTTCTTTTGAACTTCCTTCTTTGGCTTCTTGTCTTTCTTCTGCTTCTTTGCAGGCTACTTTTTCTTCCAAGCAGACTTTCTCTTGGAACCAGAAGTCAACTCAGCAGCAAGGACATTGCCCCTTGAACTTTTCAAGGCTCCCTCAGCAGTTACCAACATGTTGATCAGTTCAGTCTTAGTGCATTCAATCTTATTCATGTGGTAGTTTACTATAAACTGATCAAATGAATCAGGAAGTGACTGTAGGATCAAATCCACTTGCAATTCCTTGTGCATGTTCATTTCGAGCTTCTCAAGCTCCTCTAGGTCCTTGATCATAGTCAGACCATGATCATGGACAGACTGCCCTTCGCGCATCTTTGTCTTGAAGAGCCTCTTGGACACTTCAAAATGAGCTGTGCGACTCTGCTCACCATACAACTCTTGCAAGTGTGCTAGTATGTCCCTAGCAGTCTTGAGATTCTCATGCTGGCATTGGAGTTCATTGGACATGGATGCCATCATATAGCATTTGACTCTAATGTCATCATCCATCCACTTTTGATGCATCTGTCGCTGAACATCAGTAGGACGTGTTGGTAGTGTGGGAATATCTGAATCGAGTATGTAGCCTACTTTCTCACAGTCCAAAATAATTTTGAGGTTTCTAAGCCAGTCCTTGTAATTGGTTTCGGTCAATCGGTTGGTCTCAAGAATACGAGTCAAAGGGTTTGAAGCTGACATTGTATCTGCAGAGAGTAAAGATTCTAGTTAGACTTTTGTACTTGAGTCATTAATCTGTTCTAAGGTCTTTTAGAACAAATGTACCTCCCACTATTTTTTCGAATTCCTCACACTCTCCTGGTAGGAAAACGGAAATCCTACACGACTAGGATTTCTAGTGGGTACTGCGGTTCCACCGATTTACATGCTACCTCACCTAACAGTTATTGGTGACACATAGATTGATGAATGTACAACTCTTGTACAATGCTTCTCAAGCATGTTGCAGTGGAACTTGGTCTCTAAGCCATAAAAACCTCACCTAACAGTTATTGGTCCCATTTCTTAGTTAAGTCAGACCCACCGTATAACCGTAGGAATAAAGTCGTCATTGGGTCCTCACCTAACAGTTATTGGTGCCCAACCCCACCTTTACCCTACAATATCTCATGTCTATAGAGAGGTCCTGCCCTCCGATGCAACTTGACCACTGTATCCAGCCGAGACAAATCAACATCAGAAAGGCCTTAGCAGCTCTACTACGGTGGAAGACCTGTTGACTTAATATTGGTTAATCAGGTCTTAGTGTTTGCAACTTGAGCTCTTCATAAGAGATAATCGAACAATTGGCCAGGTAAGCAGGTGGGAGGCTTCCCTTACTCAGAGAGTAAGGTCCTAATTAAGTAACCATCTTTCATACTTTCTTAGACACCAATTAGATCAATTAATCTAATATGACTTGCTCATGTCGGTTCACTCTCAACTTGATTGAGGAGGTTTTAATTTAGGTCTCAATTGGGTTTGCTACATCACATGTAAACCTATCTACCCGACTCTCATTCACATCACATGCAAACGGCACATTGCAGGCAGTTATAATCGCAGTAATAATTAAAGCTAAACTTTAAATAGGTGATGATCATAGACTCTAGCTAGGTCGTATTACAAGCACATGCACGTCAATCGATCAACTGGTCTTCAACTCTTGAATTGGTTCCAAGCCTTCTTGATTCGATCCTTGACCAACTCTTGATTCAATCGCCATCAACTGCTTAGACCCCTGCTCATCTCATGCATCATCTTCGACTTGATCGTTGACGTACATCACATCACAGAAATACAACCAGATATAAAATAAAAATAAAAATAAATTACATCTCCTTTTTAGGAGGCACGTAGGCCTCTCAAAACATCAAATAAGATGCATGCAAGCATTTAAAAAATTACATGTCATCGCAGATCACATCGCAGGTCATTACATTTGATACCAAAAGGGTTTGAATCCTATGATCATCACCACATGCAGCAATTATAATTTTCAGATATGAAAACTAACTGATTATCTCATTACATAGGTTGCTGATCATGCTAATCATGATTCTAAACTTTGTAATCCCATTAACAATGCAATTAGAATCATCTTTTTATCACATAAAAATCAGCATGTAAAAATCAGCACCCTAGGAAAAAATCTGCATGCAGAAATTTTCAGCATGCATGATCATTCAATTTTTAGATCTAATAACCCTATTTATAATTAATTCTTACCTTAATCTACGAAACCTAGGCTCTGATACCACTATTGGGAATCCGCCCATGCCGCTGATATTTCAAAAAAATCAGATGGCAGCGGAAGAGGCATGTGCGGGATCGACGTTCATCTCATGAACGTTGTTTCATAAACCGTTCGTAGTTAGGCAAGAATTAAAAACTTTTAAAATCATTAGAAGATCAGATCTTCACCTTGTGCGGGTAGATGATCACCGCAAACTGAAGTTCGTGGTTTTAGGATGAAGTTCGTTTGAAGCCGTTCAAACGTCCGGCCTCTACGGGCATCCACACGAAGTAGAGGACCGATCAAAGCTTTCTTGTCTTCCCGGGGTGCTAGCTCCCTTGCAAAGACTTCTTTTGATGGCTGATCTCCTCTCTTTCAATCAACTCTTGATTGTGCTTGAGAGGAGGAAGAAGAAGGATGAAGAAGAGGAAGAAGAAGAATCCCCATGCAGCCCTCTTTTCTTCCTTGCATTGGATGAAGGAAGGGAAGGGGAGGAGGACGCCAACTCTTGGACTTTTCTTCCTCTTTGCTTGCGGCTGAACCAAGAGGAGGAGAGGGGGCTCACGGCTAGGAGGAAGAGGACTTCTTCTATGACCTAGGTCAGCCGCCCCTTACCCCTTTTTAAAGGAAGTGGAGCTCCTAATGTTTAGGAGCTCCATGACAACTTGCCAAAGAGGGGGCGCCGGCCCTGTTGACCCCCTAATGCATTTTGATGAATACAAAACACTAGAGTATAATTCCATTTATCTTAACAATTTACTTGAGAATTTTAGGTGATTAATTAAGAATATTGTTAAGAAATGTCTAGGCAAGTTTCCATAATTTTTATGAATTTATTGAAGAATTTTTTGAGTTGAAGAAAACAGATCAGGGACAGCCGAGACGTCTCCGGTTTGTCCCAGAGACGTCTCTGGCACAAACAGGAAGAACTGGCATGTTTGGAGACGTCCCCGGCACCTGGCGAGGCGTCTCGCAGGGTCGGAGTCGACTCTCTCAGTAGCGAGTCGACTCTCTCAGTGGCGGCAGAAAGGCTGATTTCAAGAGATGCGCGCGAGCCGTCTCCACAGGACGCGGAGTCGTCCCCGCAAGTAAAAAGCAGACTTCCCGAGTCGTCCCCGAGGTAGCGGAGTCGACTCTCTCAGGGTTTTTCAGAGGATGTCTTTTTCGGTGATAAGGCAGCGGAGACGTCCCCTGAAAGAGCGGAGTCGACTCTCTCAGAGAATTCCAGAAGACTTGTTTTTCGGAGATATAACGGCGGAGTCGTCCCCAAGGCAGCGGAGTCATCCCCATGCAAAAAGCACAGACAAGTCGAGACGTCCCCGTAAAGTGCCGAGGCGACCCTCTCAGAAAAACAGAAAAACAAGTATTCAAACGGCTCATTTCCAGAGTCGTCCCCGTAAAGCGCCGAGTCGACCCCAAACATCGTCAAAAGTAAAATCTTACAGTCGAGACGTCTCGCGATGAAGCGGAGACGTCTCCGGAGCACCTGGGACGCGACTGACAACTTTTGCAGGTTTGGTTTGAATTTCAAATCTCTTTAACTTTATCTCTAACGGCTATATTTGCTTTTTGGGCTATAAAAGGGAGCTCTTAAGTGCTTTCCAACAACTTCTCACCAACCCAACACAAGATCATTCAAGAGAGAAGAAAGAAAAAGAGGTTCAAGGGAGTCAGTGCATTCAAGTGAAGAAATCAAGTGCCTTCAAGTTTTCCAACTGATTTCATGCTCAACTACTCTCTCCCGTTCGGCATTCAAAGCTCACATTCAAGCCAACACGATCCACATCGAAAGAACCACCATTTCCCATGCTTCCAACGGCTAAAAGGGTTCTTCCGGGTTTCATTGTTTATCAATGTTATATTTGCTTATTTAGAGCTTTCAAATCTTTTGTAAAACTTTTTCAATATTGTGCTTGTTCCAGTCAAGGGACTTGGAACAAGGGAAAGGCGTCCCAAGCCTAGGTGAAATTGGGGGTTATAGGGTTCGTTGTTAGCCCGGTGTAAAACAACGAGTTGGGTAGTGAACTCGCAAAACTACCGTACTGTAATCTTGAATTATAGTGAAAATTCCCAAAGGTGCTTTGGGGAGTGGATGTAGGAGCAGTGGAAGCTCCGAACCACTATAAAAGCTTGTGTTTGCGATTGTCTGTTTTCATACCTTTATTTTTACTTTAGCTCATACATTTGTGTGTTTTATTTTTAATTAGACAAAAAATTTTAAAACACCCAATTCACCCCCCTCTTGGGTGACCATCTCTGGGCAACAAGTGGTATCAGAGCGGGTATCTGTATATTTCTTGAAGACCTAACCGTCTTAGCTAAAGATCTAGATGGCAACACCCTTCAACAATGTTCCTGCTGAGGGGCAGGCAACTAATAGACCTCCACTCTTCAATGGGACAAATTATACCTATTGGAAGACTAGGATGAGGATCTTTATTCAAGCACAAGATTATGCCTTGTGGAGGGTTATAGTTAAGGGACCACAAGAACCATCACACATGGTGAATGGCATTCAAGTTCCCAAACCTGAGGAGGATTGGGATGAGAATGATAATAGGATGGTTCAACTCAACTCTAGAGCCATGAACTCATTATTTTGTGCTCTAGATGTGAATGAGTTCAATAGAGTTTCAACCTGTACTTCCGCCAAGGAAATATGGGATAGACTTGAAGTTACCCACGAGGGTACAAATCAAGTCAAAGAATCTAAAGTGAACATTCTAGTTCACAAATATGAGCTATTTAAGATGGAACCTAATAAAACCATCACATGCATGTTTACACGCTTCACCGATATAATTAATGGTCTAAAAGTTTGGGTAAATCTTATACTAATCCGGAACTTGTGAGTAAAATTCTCAGGTCTTTGCCGAAAGCATGGGAAGCAAAGGTCACGGCGATCGTAGAAGCCAAAGACCTCAACACTTTGGGACTAGAACAACTATTGGGCTCATTGATGACGCATGAGCTCACAATGAAGCAACATGAAGAAGAGTTGCCAAAGAAAAGGACAATCGCACTCAAGGCCACTTCGAGTGTGTGTGAAGAAGAAAGTAGTGAGAGCGAAGAAGAAAGCGAAGATGAGGATTTGGGTTTGATAGTGAGGAAGTTTAAGAAATTCATGAGAAGAAAGAAACCCTTCCCAAGGAAAAAGTTTGGAGGGAGAAATGATTGGGAAAAAGAAAAAGAAAAAGAAAGAGACCCAATCATATGCTATGATTGCAAGAGACCGGGACACATTCGTTCCGAATGCCCTCAACAAAAGAAGTACTTTGGGAAGAAGAAGAAGAAGGCATTAAAGGCAACTTGGGACGATAGCGACACATCCTCCTCCGAGGAAGAGAAGGAAGAGACCGCCAATTTGTGCTTCATGGCGTTCGAAGATGACGAGGTATGTCAAAACTCAACTATAAATTTTACTTTAGAAGAATTGTATGAAGCTTTTCAAGAACTTATGAGTGATTGTAGTATGTTAGGAGCAAAGAATAAAGAATTAAAAGCCTCCAATCTAAAACTAAAGGATGATATTAAAAATCTATTGATTGAGAAAGAGAGCGTTGAAAATGTTAACACCATTGATCTAGAAAATAAAAATTCAAAACTTAGCATTGAAAATGAAACGGCAAAAACACTAATTAAGGAATTAAATCTAAAAGTAAAATTCCTACTCGATAATAATACCTCACTTGCACAACATGTTGAATTCCTTAAAAAGGATAAGGAAGAACTAGTTAAAGAAAACTTGAATCTTAAGAATGAGGTACATAAGTACAAACCAATTGTTGAAAAATTTACACAAAGCTCTGAAAAATTAAATCTTATTCTTTCAAATCAAAGAGCTGTTTTTAATAAAGCCGGATTAGGATATAAAACTAACAAGCAACAAAAGTATCTAAAGAATTTCTTTGTGAAAGCAAAAGATGTCAAAACTGAAAAACCTACATGCTTTCATTGTGGAAAAAGTGGACATAAAGCTTACTCTTGTATTCAAAGAAAGATCCAAACAAACAAGCGTACATTTGTAAAAGCTAAAAACATAACTAAAGTATGGGTGCCTAAGGGAACCAACTACACTAACCACGAAGGACCCAAGAAAACTTGGGTACCTAAGAGCTTCACATGATCATTTTGCAGGTATGCCTTGCAGCCGAGAATAAAAAGAGAATGTGGTATCTTGATAGTGGTTGCTCAAGGCATATGACCGGTGACAAGAGTCTTTTCGTCACCTTGAAATCAAAAGAAGGAGGAGTAGTCACATTTGGAGACAATGCAAAAGGTCAAATCATTGGTGTTGGTAAAATCTCCATATCACCCTCCTCATTTATTGACAATGTATTGTTAGTTAATGGACTAAAACATAATTTATTAAGTATAAGTCAATTTTGTGACAAGGGTTTTAAAGTGTCATTTGAATCTTCACTATGCATAATTAGTAGTCCAGTTGACAATGAGATCATACTTACGGAACATAAGCATGGAAATGTTTACATAGTAGATCTTGATGATCTCACCATGAAGGATGGCCAATGTCTTGTAGCCATGGATCCCAAAGTTAATGAGACTAGTTGGTTATGGCATCGTAGGTTAGGGCATGCTAGCATGGATTTAATTTCTAAATTGATTACAAAAGATCTAGTCAAAGGACTACCAAAAATAGACTTTGAAAAGAACAAAATTTGTGCTGCATGCCAATTAGGGAAACAAACAAGAAGTTCTTTCAAGTCTAAGAACATAGTCTCAACATCAAAACCCTAGAACTAATTCACATGGATTTGTTTGGACCCACTAGAACTGCTAGTCTAGGGGGTAAGAAATTTGGTCTTGTAATTGTTGATGATTTTTCACGTTTTACATGGGTTTCATTTCTTGCACATAAAGATGAGTCCTTTCCCGCTTTTATCAAGTTTCATAATAGAGTTTCAAATGAACTCAATCTTAAACTAAAAGCAATTAGGAGTGATCATGGTACCGAGTTTGAAAATCAGTACTTTGAAAAGTTTTGTGATGAAAATGGTATCAATCACAATTTCTCGGCACCTAGGACACCCCAACAAAATAGGGTGGTAGAAAGAAAGAATCGCACACTAGCAAATATGGCTCGTACCATATTGTGCGAATCGAATCTACCAAAGTATTTTTGAGCTGAAGCAATAAATACTTCATGTCATATTTTAAACCGTGCTTTAGTTAGATCCATCTTAAAGAAAACACCTTATGAGTTGATAAAAAGTAAGAAACCAAACATAAGCTATTTTCATGTTTTTGGTTGTCGATGCTTTATTTTAAACAATGGAAAGGACAATCTAAGCAAATTTAGTGCTAAATCAGATGAGGGGATCTTCTTAGGTTATTCCTCATCTAGTAGAGCATACAGGGTCTTCAACAAGAGAACTCTCGTTGTTGAAGAATCCATTCATGTTGTTTTTGATGAAACTAATGGAGATTCTTCTAGAAAAGAAGAAGATAGTGATGCAGGTATACTTGAAGACAGAATGAAGGAATTCTCCATACAAGACAAGCAACTTGAAGATGAAGTCAAAGAAGATACAATTCAGCAAGATGAAGAAGATCAACCCCAAGCAAGAAATCAAGATCTTCCTAAGGAATGGAGGTATGCACATGGTCATTCAAGGGATCTAATCCTTGGTGATCCTTCGCAAGGGGTAAGGACAAGATCCTCTCTAAGAAATACTAGTAATTATCTTGCTTTCGTTTCACAAATAGAGCCTAAATCACTAGAAGAAGCCGAAAAAGATGATAATTGGATGAATGCTATGCAAGAGGAATTAAACCAATTTGAAAGAAATGAAGTTTGGACTCTAATGAAAAGACCCCCTAATGTTTCAATTATAGGCACCAAATAGGTATATAGAAATAAACTAGATGAAGATGGAATAGTAATAAGAAACAAAGCTAGGCTAGTGGCCAAAGGATATAATCAGGAGGAAGGAATAGATTTTGATGAAACTTTTGCTCCTGTTGCTAGGTTAGAGGCTATTAGACTACTTTTGGCATATGCATGCTTCATGGATTTTAAACTCTATCAAATGGATGTAAAAAGTGCATTTTTAAATGGTTATATAATGGAGGAAGTTTATGTAGGACAACCTCCAGGGTTTGAAAACCACTTACATCCAGATTACGTTTATAAATTGCATAAAGCATTGTATGGACTTAAGCAAGCCCCTAGAGCATGGTATGAAAGATTAAGTAATTTCCTAATTGAAAATAAATTTAAGAGAGGAAATGTAGACAAAACCCTCTTCATTAAAAGAAAAGGAAATGACTTATTGCTTGTACAAATTTATGTGGATGATATAATTTTTGGTGCTACTAATGATAGCCTTTGTCAAGAGTTTGCCAAGCTTATGCAGGGAGAATTTGAAATGAGCATGATGGGTCAGCTTAACTTCTTCCTTGGGCTACAAATAAAACAATCAGAAGAAGGCATCTTCATCAGTCAGTCCAAATATATCAAGGAAATGTTGGAAAAATTCAAGATGAAGAATGCAAAGGAAATCAGCACACCCATGGGCTCAAGTTGCTAGCTTGACAAAGATGAAAAAGGTAAAAGTATAGACTGCAAATTGTACAGAGGTATGATAGGCTCTTTACTTTACCTTACTGCTAGTAGACCAGATATATTATTCAGTGTTTGTATGTGTGCTAGATACCAAGCATGTCCTAAGGAATCACACCTGCAAGCTGTTAAAAGAATTTTTAGATATCTAGTAGGGACATCTAATGTAGGCTTATGGTATTCTAAACAATCTGACATAAATTTAATTGCTTATTCCGATGCTGATTTTGCCGGGTGCAAACTCGACAGAAAAAACACAAGTGGCACATGTCAATTCTTGGGTGCTAATTTGGTTTTTTGGTTTAGCAAGAAACAAAATTCAGTTGCCTTGTCCACAGCTGAGGCTGAGTACATTGCAGCTGGAAGCTGTTGTGCCCAAGTTCTTTGGATTAAGCAACAACTTGAAGACTTCGGTATCAAAATGGATAATATACCAATTAAATGTGATAATACAAGTGCAATTAATTTAACAAAAAATCCTGTCCAACACTCTAAATCAAAGCACATAGAGATTAGGCATCACTTTATTAGGGATCATGTGCTGAAAAATGATGTGATGATTGAATATGTATGTACTGAAAATCAATTGGCCGATATCTTTACAAAGCCCCTTTGTAAAGATAGGTTCAACTTCTTAAGGAATGCTTTGAGCTTGTATGATCCTAGCAAATAAATTCAACTTGTATTGCAATGCTTGGCTACACAAACTAGTAATCCACCTCAAGGTCCATAAGTGAAAGCATGAATCCATCTAAGCTAAATGACGAACTGTTTGACTTTCCGGAGGATGGTTACCCTTCCTTGGACTCTTCATGGAGATATTTTCAGAGCCTATTTCATAGGTATTCGAAATTTGGTCAAACATTCCTCATTTCAATATTAATTATTCAAAAATCATTATCAAACTTTTATAGGATGTATTATTAAGGGGGAGGATCACAAACAAACTCACTCTGTATTCACCAAAAGAAATCATGTTGATTAATGTGGTTAAATAAAATAAATTGGAAAAAGGTTACAAATCAGTCTGAAATTTTTCAGTGCCGGAGATGTCTCTAGCAAATCGCAGAGACGTCCCCCCGGCGAGACGTCTCGCATCAGTCGCGGAGACGTCTCGGGGACCGAACGAGGGTTTTTAAAATAGGTCGAAATAGCTCGAGCCAACCCGAGCTATCCCTTTCATTCCCGACAAAAACAAAAACCCTAGCCTCCATTTTCTCTCCAACACAAACCCTAGCCTCTTTCTCCTCATTTCCCTAGGTTTTCCATTCAATGGCACCTAAAAGAGCTAGGAGGACTGGTGGGAGGCGTCCTAGGGCAGTGACCGACGGTGAGGAACGGAGGGAAGAGCCTTCCGCGCCGTCTCCTCCGGTTGCTCCGCCAACCGCGACCATTTCCTGTGCGAATCGCACAGTAACCACTGGAAGGTACATAGATTTTCATTTTCTAGATAGTGAGGGGTTCTCTATTGGAGAGAGACTCCGTGCCCAAGGTTGGGAACACCTTGTACCCTCAATACATCGACCTACCCCAGCCTAGTTAGAGAACTATTTAGCAATATGGCCTTAGGGGACTTAGGGTACACTGCACATGTCCGGGGGACGTTGGTAGAGATTAATGAAGATGTCCTATCTAGCGTTTTGCAAATCCCTAAGGACGGTGAGGCTCCTACCTCACATCCCCAAAGGGAAATAGCCCTAAACTTGCTTTTAGGACGAGAGGACTGTGGCCCTCTTGATGTAGTGAACTCACAAGACCTAAATGCCGAGATGAGACTACTTTTGAGTATTGTCAACCGGGTCTTGTTTCCAAAAACCGGTCGCTTCGATTTTGTTTCGGAGCGAGACCTAGTTATCATGCACCACATCCTACTAGGGATTCCCCTAAACCTCCCTAGACTTATGTTGAACTACATTGCTACATGTCATAGGTATTCTAGGTTTAGCATACCTTATGGGATGATCCTTACCCTACTCTTCAAACATTTCAAAGTACCCATTCTAGAAAATGAACCTGCAAAACCCTTGAGAAACACCGACTATTATAATGAGAGCACAATGCGAAGAATGAAGTTTCACAAGGTAGATGGGTCATGGGTCAAGGTACTAAGAGAAAAGCTCAAACCCTAGAGCCTGAGATCCCACTTCAGGAGCCTGACCACCACTCTCCTCCACATAGCCACATGGACTTTCCTGATGTACCCTCCAGCTCAGCTGGACCTTCCACATACATGCCACCACCTCCTCCAGTCAGTGGGCCCTACTCCCTATCAGAAGACCAGATGCGCACTTTAGCATCTGTAATTTGCCAGCAGATGAGGGAGGAGATGAGATCGATGATCTCTACTGAGTTGGCCCCCATCAGAGCCTCACATGAAGGGATTCTACAAGAGCTGAAGGAAATTAGAGCTCAGATAGAAGCTACAGCGCAAGAAATAGTTAGTGTGAATGCCACCCAAGCCTTCAGATCAATTGAGCTACAAGACAGCTTGAGGACCATTTCAAATAGCCTTCAAGAACTGACAAGCCCTGGAGGTAATGTGGGCACTGTGGTTGCCCAACTTCGAGGAAGAATTGAAAGGGCAAGCATTGAATTTGAAGCACTAGTGGCAGCCTTTCATCAGTCCCAGGGAGAGCAGTTCAAAACATTATTAGATTCCATCAATGCATTTATAGATGCAGCTTGTAGGGCTTATGAGCAACGTCGCCGATGAGGGACATTTTGTAGACATCTAGGGTTCTTCTTTTGTAAACCCTAGGCTCATTTTGAAACACTTTTTGTATTAGAGATGAATACTTGTAATGATCTCCTCTTTTAACTTTGTAATGACTTCAAAGGTTTACAATGATATATGAATGACATACAATTTCTTTTGAAACCTTGTGTACATTTCTGACTCTGTGTATGTGACTCTATGATGTGCCTTAAAGATCTCATAACATACCTTAAGTGCTCAAATTTGACACAATTTATGAATGCATACAAAACAGGGGGAGCACAATTACTTTTACAAAGGTCTGAAATGAATTACTTTTACAGGGGGAGCACAACCTGAATATCAAAGGGGGAGTGAAATGAATTCTGAATTCATTAATAAAACAATAGATAGTGGGAGCATAACTTGAATATCTTTGAGTGATTCATTGTAATATGCTGAATTTCCCTAGGAATTGTGTTTTAAGTACCTACGTATAATTTGTCCCCTTCATTGTTGATGACAAAAAGGGGGAGTAGATATATAGAACTTATATATGGAGTAGAACCAATAGGGAATGCAAAATTGAAGAATATTGGCTTTAAGATATTGCCCTTCTGGAAAAGAAAGGGGGAGTCAAAAAGAACTTAGCTTTCAATTATCTTTAGCATCAATATCTCATTTTAACTTGATTCAAATTCAGTTGATATGCTAAAATTGCTTAAGAGCTATTAAGATCAATCTTATGCATAAGGATAGAACTGAAAATTGACTATTTTGAATTATGCACACTGTATCTAGCTCTAATCAAAACATTATACTTGTACATCTGATCAAATACTGTGTATATGTTTAAATTTTGAATTTTGCATATACTCAGTGTTTTGTCATCATCAAAAAGGGGGAGATTGTTGACCCCCTAATGGATTTTGATGAATACAAAATACTAGAGTATAATTCCATTTATCTTAATAATTTACTTGAGAATTTTAGGTGATTAATTAAGAATATTGTTAAGAAATGTCTAGGCAAGTTCCCATAATTTTTATGAATTTATTGAAGAATTTTTTGAGTTGAAGAAAACAGATCAGGGACAGCCGAGACGTCTCCGATTTGTCCCAGAGACGTCTCTGGCACAAACAGGAAGAACTGGCACGTTTGGAGACGTCCCCGGCACCTGGCGAGGCATCTCGCAGGGTCGGAGTCGACTCTCTCAGTAGCGAGTCGACTCTCTCAGTGGCGGCAGAAAGGCTGATTTCAAGAGATGCGCGCGAGCCGTCTCCACAGGACGCGGAGTCGTCCCCGCAAGTAAAAAGCAGACTTCCCGAGTCATCCCCGAGGTAGCGGAGTCGACTCTCTCAGGGTTTTCCAGAGGATGTCTTTTTCGGTGATAAGGCAGCGGAGACGTCCCCTGAAAGAGCGGAGTCAACTCTCTCAGAGAATTCCAGAAGACTTGTTTTTCAGAGATATAACTGTGGAGTCGTCCCCAAGGCAGCGGAATCGTCCCCATGCAAAAAGCACAAACAAGCCGAGACGTCCCCGTAAAGTGCCGAGGCGACCCTCTCAGAAAAACAGAAAAACAAGTATTCAAATGGCTCATTTCCAGAGTCGTCCCCGTAAAGCGCCGAGTCGACCCCAAACATTGTCAAAAGTAAAATCTTACAGCCGAGACGTCTCGCGATGAAGCGGAGACGTCTCCGGAGCACCTGGGACGCGACTGACAACTTTTGCAGGTTTGGTTTGAATTTCAAATCTCTTTAACTTTATCTCTAACGGCTATATTTGCTTTTTGGGCTATAAAAGGGAGCTCTTAAGTGCTTTCCAACAACTTCTCACCAACCCAACACAAGATCATTCAAGAGAGAAGAAAGAAAAAGAGGTTCAAGGGAGTCAGTGCATTCAAGTGAAGAAATCAAGTGCCTTCAAGTTTCCCAATTGATTTCGTGCTCAACTACTCTCTCCCGTTCGGCATTCAAAGCTCACATTCAAGCCAACGCGATCCACATCGGAAGAACCACCATTTCCCACGCTTCCAACGGCTAAAAGGGTTCTTCCGGGTTTCATTGTTTATCAATGTTATATTTGCTTATTTAGAGCTTTCAAATCTTTTGTAAAACTTTTTCAATATTGTGCTTGTTCCAGTCAAGGGACTTGGAACAAGGGAAAGGCGTCCCAAGCCTAGGTGAAATTGGGGGTTATAGGGTTCGTTGTTAGCCCGATGTAAAACAATGAGTTGGGTAGTGAACTCGCAAAACTACCGTACTGTAATCTTGGATTATAGTGGAAATTCCCAAAGGTGCTTTGGGGAGTGGATGTAGGAGCAGTGGAAGCTCCGAACCACTATAAAAGCTTGTGTTTGCGATTGTCTGTTTTCATACCTTTATTTTTACTTTAGCTCATACATTTGTGTGTTTTATTTTTAATTAGACAAAAAGTTTTAAAACACCCAATTCACCCCCCTCTTGGGTGACCATCTCTGGGCAACAGGCCCCTCTCTTCATGCCGCATCAAGAAGAGGGAAAGGGAAGGGCGTGAGCCCCTCTACATGTGTTGCCCTAATCCTTATTAGGCAAGGTTTTGGATGCCCTAATGTAGTCAAGCCCTAATCCAATTAGGCTTAGCCCAAGAGTGAACCAATTTGGATCCAATCTAGGTAAGTCCTAAACCAATTAGAACTTAAATCAATTTTGACTCAATTGAACTCTTCAATCCTAATCCAATTAGGAGTCTTATTGATTCATTAGATTAATAATTAATTGTGACTTAAGAAACTCTAATCCAAATTAGGACATATTTAATTTTAGTCCTAATCCAATTAGGACTCTATTTGAATCCGAAATCCTAATCCGATTAGGACTCTAGGAATCCTACTCCAAATAGGAATCCGATTTTAATTCAAAACTCCTAATCTCATTAGGATTGTAGGAATCCTATTATTCCAAGTAGGAATCCCAGTCCTACTCCAACTAGGATTCCCAGTCCTAATCTAATTAGGACTCTAGGAATCCTACTCGAAGTAGGACTCTTGTTTCAAGTCCAATTAATTAATTCTCTTTGTTCCTTCTTCAACTGAATATCAATCGAATTGATTACTTGTGATTCCTAATCACGATTCAACCATCGGATCGATCAATACTTCTAGTGTGTGTGACCCCATAGGTTCTACTCTGACTGGTAGTGAGATATATTATGATCTCTATCATAATATCATTGAAAACTCCATTCAATGGATTGGAACGATTCCAACTCTACTCATTAGGGTTTATCGATCATCGAGATAATCCCTGTGAGTCCCACCATCCACCAGTGACACCTAGCAGCATGTAGTGGCTACCCAGTAGAATAGAATGATGAACCTCTAGGTGCAGTTATCATGTGATACAGTCCTACTATCGTGGATCCCTACAAGACGGAGGTCATGGACAACTCGTCAAACCCCATCGTCTGTCATATGTGAAGATTTATTCGACTTAAGTTCGAGAGTGGAAAACTCTTTCTCCACTGTGCATACTGCCCCGGCCGAGGTCTTACGAACTCAGTCTTATAAATCACATAGGATCTCTCCTTATCTATCAAGGTCGATAGATTCCTTATAGGTGCATACCCTACTCCTACAGTGAACTTACTGCAGCCAATCTACACTGCATGGACCCATATGGCTAGAGACCATGTATGTGTGCAGTCAAACTACAATAACCTCACTGTGAGTAGCCGAAGCACCGCAGGTCAAAGGACCAGTCACACTAATGCAACATCAAGCAAGTCACTGACGAGTGGATAGACATCCAAGTGACTTCTTGTATTGGTCACGCTCAGTACCCTTGTTCTTAACAAGCACCTGCACTATTACTTCAGTGTCGCCACACCGTGGACTCGAGTCTCGTCCATCCATGAGGAAAGTAATCTGTGCACTGATCTCATCGGATCGATCACCGTCCTCGTGATGATCCATCGATCAGGAGCGTTCAGAAATTAATCACTAATGATACATGGCTCAAATTCTCAACTCTTGGGAATATGCATCATCATCTTATTAATTCCTTGGATGATTCATAGACACAATAATAATATGAATGAAAAAATGCCTTTCATTTATTCAATAATAATAAAGTCAAGTACAAATTATGTCCTAGAATTAATAATGTGTCAGCCAAAATTGGCTTCTAGGGCATACATCTAACATCTAGGGCATACTTCTAACATTATGTTATATACTAAATAGAGTTTTATTGAGACCAATTATTAAGAAAACACCTTATAAACTTTGGAGAGATAGAAAGCCCAAAGTAAATTACTTTTATGTCTTTGGTTGTAGGTGTTTTATTCATAATAATGGCAAAGATAATTTAGAAAATTTTGATTCCAAATCTGGTGAAGGTATCTTTTTGGGATATTCTACATCAAGTAGGACATATAGAGTGTTCAACAAAAGAACCCTTGTTATTGAAGAATTTATTAATGTTGTTTTTGATGAGACTAATAATTCTTTCTCTAGCAAGAGAGTAGTTTTGGATGATGATGCAGGAATACTTGAGGAAAAGATGGATCACATGACTCTACAAGAGGATGAACCCAAGCAAGTTGAAGAAACTTCAACAAGCCAAGAGGTAATTGCCGAACATGGGCTTACAAAGGCTTGGAGGTATGCTCACGGTCATCCTAAAGAGTTAATCTTAGATGATCCATCTCAACCTGTTAGAACTCGAGCCTCTCTTAGAAACTTAAATAATCATCTTGTATTTGTTTCACATTTAGAACCTAAAAATATTGAAGAAGCTGAAAGTGATGTAAATTGGATAAATGCTATGCAAGAGGAACTTAACCAATTTACAAGAAACAAAGTATGGAACTTAGTTGAAAGACCCTCTGAATACTCAATAATTGGAACTAAATAGATATACAAAAATAAACTTGATGAAAATGGAGTTGTGGTTAGGAACAAGGCTAGACTAGTAGCAAAGGGCTATAATCAAGAAGAAGGTATAGACTTTTATGAGACTTTTGCTCCTGCAGCTAGACTTGAGGTAATTAGATTGTTACTAGCATTTGCATGTTATAAAGATTTTAAATTATTTCAAATGGATGTAAAAAGTACTTTCTTGAATGGGTATATTAATGAGGAAGTTTATGTAGAACAACCCTCTGATTTTGAAAATCATCAATACCCCAACCATGTTTACAAATTAAATAAAATAGTTTATGGTCTAAAACAAGCCCTTAGAGCATGATATGAAAGACTTAGCAAATTTCTATTAGACCATGAATTTTCTAGAGGGAATGTAGACACAACCCTGTTTTTGAAGAAGAAAAACAAAAATATGTTAGTAGTGCAGATTTATGTAGATGATATAATTTTCGGTGCCACTAACAATCATCTTTGCGAAGAATTTGCTGAATTAATGCAGAGTGAATTTGAGATGAGCATGATGGAAGAATTAAACTACTTTCTCGGACTTCAAATCAAATAATCTAAGGAAGGGATCTTCATCAATCAAGCTAAGTATATCAAGGAGATGCTCAAAAAGTTTGATATGGATAGAAACAAATCAATCAGCACACCCATGGGCTCATCATGCAAACTAGACAAAGATGAATCAGTCAGTAGATCAAAAACTGTATAGAGGTATGATTGGATCACTATTATATCTTACAGCAAGTAGACCTGATATCATGTTTAGTGTTTGCATATGTGCTAGATATCAATATAATCCTAAGGAATCGCACCTAATTGTAGTTAAAAGAATTTTTAAGTATCTAATAGGAACAAAAAACATAAGCTTATGGTACTCTAAATAATCAAGCATAAACTTAGTAGGGTACACTGATTCTGACTTCGCTGGTTGTAAATTGATAGAAAAAGCACCAGCGGGTTATGTCAATTCTTAGGAGAAAACTTAATTTCATGGTTTAGTAAGAAATAAAACTCGATTGCATTATCTACGGCGGAAGCCGAATATGTTGCTGCCGGGAGTTTTTGTGCTCAAATTTTGTGGATGAAGCAACAACTTGAAAATTATGACATTAAACAAGATAAGATTCCCATAAATTGTGATAATACAAGTGCCATAAATCTAACTAAAAATCCAATTCAGCACTCAAGAACTAAACATATTGATATAAGACATCACTTCATAAGAGATCATGTATTAAATGGTGATGTGATGCTTGAATTTATTTGTACTGATGATCAACTTGCTGACATCTTTACAAAACCATTAAGTGAAGATCAATTTTCTACTCTTAGAAGAGGGTTAGGAGTGATTGACCCATTCATTTGATTATATCCCTTCATTCATTTATTTTGATTATTAATTTACGGTTGATATAGCTTTCCACGTCTATGATCATCAAATCATTCTTTGAGATTTAAAGATTACCATATCCCTCTTTTGGCACGGTAATAACTGAGATTTTGGTTATGTACCAGAGTTAGACTCGACTCGTAGGCGAGTCGACTCGCGCATATTCAGGAGTCGACTCGAGGTCGAGTCGACTCGCGCCTTACTGGAGTCGACTCGAGGTCGGAAATCCATCTTTTAACCCTAATCGAAATGATTTTTTCCAAACTTTCTTTTCGGATGCCACTATTCAAAAATCCTAGAGTCGTCTCCTACCTCGTCTCCGACCCTATCCTTTTCCCCATGTTTCTTCCCTTTTTCGGTCCTTCCATTCGTGTTTAGGTCAAAAATGCCTAGGAAAGCCGTCATCCCGAGTCGGAAGAGACCTCTCACCGCGAGCGGCGCCGAGAGGTGGTCCAAGGCACGGAATGAACCCGTGAGGCCACCACCTCCGGTTCCTTCTCCGCCTAGATCGATTCCCTCGCGTCCGTGCGTCGGGAGGGTTGTCTCCATCGGGAGGAAGGTCAACTTCGACTTCCTCTCCCGGAAAGGATTCACTTTAGGGCATCACCTTAGAGCCCAAGACCTAGATCATTTTTGCTCCCTTGACCTTCCTACATATCCAGGGTTAGTTAGAGAATTCTATGGGACCGTCACACGGGGTGGCGGTTGTATCCAAGGGACTGTAGCAAATGTCCCTATTTCTATTTCAGAGGATCTCATTGCTCGAGTCCTCCACCTCTCTCGAGAGGGGATTGCTCCCACACACCCCATTGATAGGACTGAGGCCCTTACGGCCATCTTAGGGAGACCACCTCAATCCCCCATAGAGGAGGTATTTGCAAATTAGCTTTCAGCTGAAATGCGACTCCTCCTGAGTATCATCTCTAGGACTCTATTCCCTAAGACCGGTAGGTTTGATTTCATCTCAGAAAAAGACCTAGCATTGATGTTCTACATTCTACATGACATTCTCCTAAACTTTCCAAAACTTATCTATAGCTACATCTGTGAACCCTAGACAAGCCTAGGTTGAGTCTCCCTTACGACATGCTTTTTACACTCATCTTTAGGGAGTTAGAAGTCCCTATCCCTGAGGGGGAACCCTCTCGCTCACTCAGGTATACCGATCATATGGGTGAGGGAACTCTCCACTGGATAGGTTTTCACAAGGTGAAGGGGACTTGGGTTAGGAAGTCATCCACATCCACACCATCTGAGCCCACTACTCATCACTCACCTACCTCTGACCATGATCAGAACCACTCCACAGAACCTTCCACCTTCCCATCCACAGCTGGTCCCTCATTCACTGCCAAGCCCCCGACCTCTGCTGGACCTTCCACAGTGCCACCACCTCAGCAGCCACAAGAAGTCAGGATTAGTCCTGAACAACTTCGAGAGTTGAGGGATGACATAGTAAGAAAACTCAGAGGTACCTCCAGTGCACCCTCCACTGACCTCACCCCCTCCACAATAGCAGTCTCCATAATGGTAGTTGAAGTAAAGGAGGAGCTATCAAGTCTGAGGAGTCTGGTTTAGGGTCAGTACTTGAGCCTTACAGCTATTAAGGAGGATACAAGGCAAATGCGAGATAATATTAGATTAGAGCTGCTAAGGCCAAGTCAAGGTGCAGAAAGGTTTGCAAATGTATTGATAGACAAGCTTGACACAATAAATGAAAGTGTGACCCAACTGACCTAGATACACGCTATGGCGACCTTAGAGATTATTGCACAATTAGGGAATGTGTTTGAAGGAATAAGCTTGGTTATGCAGGATCATCGGCGGAGCATGGGCGCATCATCCTCTTCTGCTAGACGTCCTTAGATTTGTACTTTTATGTAATCATTTAAAGTTCTTTTGGATTTTCCATCATGTACTCAAGTTTTGTAATCAATGAACTGAAGTCATTTTCTGAAAAATTAAGCTCAAAACGTGGGAGATTGTGGAGTGATTGAGTAAACCCCTATTTGATTTTGATGAGCTCAAAGCATTTGAGTATATTTTATGTTGTACTAATGAATTCAATCTAGTGTTTCAGGCAAATATGTGTGAATTTCTAGATAAGTGCCTTAAGCCTTGGTTCAAAGTAATTTGGATAAGTATTGGACTCAATTTGAACCAAAGTCTGCATCCCGAGTCGACTCCGAAAGATTACGAGTCGACTCTGGGTGGTTTAAAAGTTCTGGCACAAGCTCGAGTCAACTCCAATACTCTACGAATCGACTCCGACTGAGAACAGACAAAAAGACGGAAAGAAGAGTTTCCAACACGGTCAGCGAGTCGACTCCAAAATATTTCGAGTCGACTCCGATGCTTGCCGAGTCGACTTCCGACGAATCCGAGTCGACTCCAAAGGGTAACAAACAGAAAGACAGAAGATGAATTTTAGATCCTGTTGCCGAGTCGACTCCAGAAGGTTACGAGTCGATTCCGACGTTTGGCGAGTCGAGTCCTAGTTATGTCTGAGTCGACTGTCCGAGAAAAGCAGTTTGAAAGACAGAGAACCAATCTCGAAAATTGATAGTTAACTTTAAAGACTACGCAATAGCACGTATCTGGTAGGATAGTGATTACGGGTATCAATCCACAGGGATTGGGGTACAGTTGTTTTCTTAAAAATAAAAAATATTTAAAAAGAAGAGTTTGTGAAGAAAATTAAACTAAGGAATTTAATTAAAAATGCAATTAAAATGTTATCAGTTTGAGGAAAACCTAGGGCAAGGAATTCACCACTAACATCGGAACAAGGGTTATTTGTATTTTAATTTATTCTTGGATTAACATGCAAATTGGCTACAAGCCTAATAAGCATTTAAATAGAAATTCATAAAAGTAATTTGGAAATAATCCATCTTTAGTTGGCATGAAATGTCTACCCTAAACTAATGTGGCAGGACATTGCATCTTCCCTAAGCATGGATTATCTTATATTACTTAATGATCATGAAGAATAGTTATATAAACGTCATATTTAAAGTCACAGAAATTAAATATGCAATGAAATAAAATATTCATTAAGAACAAAATAAAGTTTATACAACTCCAAGAATAGAAATCAAATATACAAAACCCTTGGCCCTTTGTTAGGGCTACATCCAGCCCTAGTAGGGAATTTAAGCTTCCATGCAGTGGTGGATGGCAGCAGCGGCACAGCAACAGGCTTCCATCACGATCGGCTTCCTCTGCCTCAGCACTTCTTTTTTTTTTATATGGGAAGTGTTTCCCGAAATGCCCAAACTATTCTCCCTCCTCTGCTTTTTTTATTGCTGTGGTATTCGCCCCCTCCAAAGAGATGGGATGAGCCCCCGGTGGGAAAAGAAGAGGAATGGAAGAGAATCGGCTGAGAAGAATGCCTCCTCTGCTCACGCCTGACCCCTTTTATAGGCTGCCATCTCCCCCTCTCTCCTCTGTTCCGAATAGGAAGATAGAGATGTGAGTGATCCGGCTGAGATGCGGCTGGGAGGATATCTTGCGGAAGATGGATGGAGTTCATCCGGAATGATGCGGGAAACAGGAGATTCGGAAGAAGATTGATGCTGTGAGCAAGATCTTGGAGAAGGATGGGAGGAAAGCTGCAATCGTGGGAGGATGTGGAGTAGATCTCGACTTGATGGTTGAGAGGTAATCCGAAAGCAGAGGAGTTGAAGATGAATCGTGGGGTTGCTAGGATTATGTGGAATGACTGGAATGTGAACGGGATGAAGCTGGGAGATTCGGAGAAGAGGATGAGGCTGAATGGATCCGTGGAGCTCGGGATGAACTCGGATCAAACTTGGGAGCGGATTAGGCTGATGGTTGGTTTCGAAACAGGGAAAGAGCACGTGAAGCTTGGGAGGATGAAGTCGGAATGGTTGAATGCTGTTGTGTTCTGTTTCCGTAAAGTTTGGGAAGAAGAATCGGAAGCATGGGAGATGAAAATGAAGAAGATACGTGAGCTGCTGGAAAGATTTGCATTGCGGGAGAAGCTGGGAGATGTCCGAAAGAAGAGAAGATGGAGATAATACGTGGGGTGCTAGGACGCGTTCACGGATTCGGGAGATGAAGATGAGTTGGTTGTTGAGATGCTTGGATGCGGGCGTTTGAGAGATGCTGAAAGGGATGAAGGCGGGATGAGCTGGGGAATGGGATTTGAGTTTATCTCCAATCCGAACGGGATGAACGTGGGCTCTAGCGGAAGAAACTTGCTTGATTCACAGGAGGGATATGGCTGTGATGTGGAGCTGGGATGTTGGGATCTCGGCTGATAACAAGGAGATGAAGCTCGATCACAGATGATTCAGGAGGATGATGATGAAGACGTGTAAGTTTGGGAACGGCTGGAAGTGAAGACTATTGTGAAGACACGATGGGAAAAGGATGAGGATGCTCCATGTCGTGGATGCAGAAGAGCTAATGTGTGAGACTTCATACATGGAATTTTAGGAAGGTTGGACATGTAAAAAGACTTGTTTATAATGGGTGAACGTGTGAAGAAATTGAATGTAGGTGACTGAGATGTGATGCAGAGGAGTTAGGATGAATGGCTGAATCAGAATCTTAAAGGATCTGATTCACAGGATGCATGTGATTTGGGTTCAGGGATCATCTCAAATACGTTCCACTCGATCTACATCCATTAGATTGGACCAAAATTAATCAAGCTTGAATCACTTTTAATAATTTATTAAAATGCAATGATGTAGGAAAACATAGTTTTTTTAGTTAAATTTACAAAATATGTGAATTAAAATAATGATAAGTGCTATGAATAAGATATTAATTTATGCATTATTTAGCACTTATCACACCCCCCAACCTAGATTTTGCTAGTCCTCGAGCAAAATAAAATAAAAAAAACTAACTCACTTTCGCAGGAATCGTGATTGCATTTACCGTATGCAATAAGGCTTTAAATCCCTAGGTGGCCCCGGTGGACGAGTTTTGTCTCGTGAGGGTTTCCGGCTCAGATACCCACAAACTGTTGTCTCTACCCAAAAAATTTATTTTATTGTTTTATAAAATCTAATTTCAAATGCATAAGTGCCAATAATTTCAAAAGCACACAAAGTTTTAATTACTAAGTCAGCCCAAAGGCTTGGTCAAAATGTAATTTAAGTTGAGGTCATTAAGTTTCCGTTAGGGAGTTGTAAGACTTATTTATACTGGGGTGCTCGGTGATATCTAGACCGTACACAAGCTAAGGTTTTAGATCCTCCAAAATACTGCTAAAGCTAGTAGTTTCCAAGCATTGGTTAATAAGACCTAATCACTGATTCAAAATCATTCTATCTTGCAGGATTTCGAGAGTTGTGGATGTTTACCTTAATACCTCATGGGCTTTATCTATAATATTCCAGTTTACTCGAATTTTTACAACGACGGCTTTCACACTATCGTCTTTTCAAGATCAATATTATTTTCTCTCTTTTTTTTCTTCTTTTTTTTTTCTTTTATTTATTTTGTATTTATAAATAAATTATGCACTTTTACTCTTGTAATGATTCCTCCGTGTAGTGAGCATTCAGTCAACACTCCCACACCAGATGGCATAAGGTGTTGGGCATCAAGACTCCCCTACGGACCTATGCTCGGGTTCATCATCACAAGCCCGCTGACCTTTGACAATAGGTAGCCTTTTTCGATGTACCTAACTAAATTCTTTTTTTTAATAAATAAATATGGGATAATAGTGAATTAGATAGGAATGATTCATCAGGACTCAAGGTTGCTACCAGACTTAACAACATAATGTTGAACCTAACCCTTAGAAGTGCAGGCCATGTGTATTGTGAAATTCCAAAGTAAAAATTATCTTACAACTCACTAAAAGAACTTTTAATGAAAAGAACTCAAATTGTCTTATTCCTGACTAATCATTGGGCTTTCTAGATTTTATATACTTTATGTATTTATCATTTCAGCACTAAGGCATAGAAATTAGGTTTTTTTTTAATATTATATTATTATAAAAAAAATTCGTTATTTTATTTTGGACGAAAATATGATACATATGGAGGATAGAAGCATTGTACCTTAGTTGCATCAGTAATATGAGGACTTCTGAAAAAAAATGCGACAAAAAAATATGCAAAAATAATCTATGAGAATTGGGTTGCCTTCCAACAAGCGCTAAGTTTAACGTCTTCAGCCAGACGCAGTACATCCTTAATTATCCTGATAAATAGGATCCATCAAATCAAGGGATTCGATCAACTGTCCATCTGCAACACATTCTATGTAAGGTTTCAATCTTTGACCATTGACGTTTAGGATACGACCATCATTGATGTCTTGAATTTCTACTGCACCATGAGGAAAAACCTTTCTAACTAAAAAGGGACCATCCTACCTAGAGTGAAGTTTACCAGGAAAGAGACGCAATTTAGAATTGAATAGCCAAACCTTCTGATTAGGCTCGAAAGACTTACGATTAATATATTTGTCATGAAAACCTTAGTCCTTGCCTTGTAAATTTTGGCATTTTCATATGCTTCATTGTGTAACTCTTCAAGCTCGTTGAGTTGAAGTTTCCGATTAGAACCAGCTGCTGCCATATCAAAGTTAAACTTTTTAATGGCCCAGAAAGCTCTATGCTTAAGTTCTACCGGTAGATGGCAAGCTTTTCCAAAAATCAGACGATAAGGAGACATGCCAATAGGAGTCTTATAGGCAGTATGATAGCCCAGAGAGAATCGTTTAACCTTTGAGACCAATCTTTTCTATCAAGACGTATTGTTTTCTCTAAGATATGTTTTATCTGTCTATTGGAAACTTCAACTTGCCTGCTTGTTTGGGGATGGTACGGGGTGGCAACTTTGTGGGTGATTGAATACTTGCGAACCAAAGCTTCAAAAGATCGGTTGCAGAAATGTGATCCCCCATCACTAATGATAGCTCGGGGTGTGCCAAAGAATGTATGTTTGTTTGTAAGAACTTAACCACAACCTTATGATCATTAGTCCTAGTGGCAACTGCTTCTACCCACTTCGAGATATAGTCTACCCCGACAAGAATGTATTCAAAACCAAAAGAACGCGAGAAGGGGCCCATGAAGTCAATACCCCAGACATCAAAAGTTTCTATAATTAAAATGGGGTTGAGTGGCATCATATCTCTACGGGTGATTGTACCCATTCGTTGGCATCGCTCACAAGTCTAGCAAAATTTATGGGCATCTTTGAATAATGAGGGCCAATAAAATCTACTTTGTAAGACTTTAGCTGCAGTTTTTCTACCCCCAAAATATCCTCCGCAGGCTTGGGTATGACAAAAATCAAGAATACTCTAAAATTCACATTCCGGCACACATCGACTGATTACTTGATCAGGACAGTACTTAAATAGATCGGGGTCATCCCAAAGGTAGAACTTAACTTGCGAAAAGAATCGATCCTTGTCCTGCTTGGACCAATGATCGGAAATTTATCCTATGGCAAGATAGTTCACTATGTTGGCAAACCATGGTGTTTTTACTTGTTGTACCTCAAACAATTGTTCATCTGGAAAGGAGTCATGAAGCGGTGAAATGTTATGAGGAGGTTCGAGAAGGATTCTAGACAAATGGTCTGCTACAACATTTGTGGCGCCTTTCTTATCACGAATTTCTATGTTAAATTCCTGTAACAACAGAATCCATCGAATTAGGCGAGACTCGGTGTCCTTCTTCGAAAGGAGGTACCGGAGAGCAGAATGATCAGTGAACACAATAACCTTGGATCCTAAGAGATAGGACCGAAACTTGTCCAATGCAAATACTACGGCTAATAATTCTTTCTCAGTAGTGGTGTAGTTCAATTGCGCATCTGAGAGTGTCTTACTAGCGTAGTAGATGACATGAGGTAACTTCTCTAGCCGTTGCCCTAAAACCGCCCCAATGGCATAGTCTGAAGCATCACACATAAGTTCGAATGGAAGGGTCCAATTGGGAGGTTGTACGACAGGTGCTGTAGACAACTTAGATCGGAGTTTTTCAAAGGCCTCTTAACATGCTTCATCAAAGACAAAGGGTGTATCCTTGGCAAGGAGATTGCACAAGGGCCTAGAGATTTTGCTGAAGTCGTTAATGAAACGACGGTAAAAACCAGCATGGCCAAGAAAAGAACGGATTTGTTTCATAGATTTGGGTGGAGGAAGATTAGAAATAAGATCAACTTTTGCTTTATCTACCTCAATACCCCTTTTGGACACAATGTGTCCCAAGACTATAGCCTCTTGAACCATGAAATGGCTCTTTTCCCAACTCAGCACTAGATTGGTCTCATTACATCTTTTCAGAACCAGGGCTAAATTATTGAGACAATCATCAAATGAGGGGCCAAAAACTGAAAAATCATCCATGAATACTTCCAGAAATTTTTCTACCATGTCAGAAAAAATTGCCATCATGCATCGTTGAAATATTGCGGGTGCATTACATAGTCCAAATGACATTCTCCTATATGCAAATGTCCCAAATGGACATGTGAAAGAGGTTTTCTCTTGATCATCGGGATACACAGCCACTTGGTTATATCCAGAATAACCATCTAGGAAACAGTAGAAACCCTGACCGGCTAACCTTTCCAATATTTGGTCAATAAAGGGCAAAGAAAAATGGTCCTTCCTAGTCATGGAGTTTAACTTCCTGTAGTCAATGCAAACACGCCAGCTAGTGGTCGTGTGTGTGGGCATCAACTCTCCTTCTGCATTTTCAACCACAGTAATGCCCAACTTCTTTGGTACTACTTGAGTCGGACTCACCCAATTGCTATCAGAGATAGGGTAAATGA
Source organism: Phoenix dactylifera (assembly GCF_009389715.1). Taxonomy (NCBI): domain Eukaryota; kingdom Viridiplantae; phylum Streptophyta; class Magnoliopsida; order Arecales; family Arecaceae; genus Phoenix; species Phoenix dactylifera. The sequence goes on from NW_024068133.1 coordinate 132,624, forward strand.
TTCTGGCATCTAGCAACTTTACTACTTCTTTCTTGACCACCTCTTTCATGTTAAGGTTGAGTCTCCTTTGCATTTCACGGGTCGGTTTTGCATCTTCTTCTAGGTGAATGCGATGCATGCAAATGGACGGGTCAATCCCCTTCAGATCAGTTATAGACCATCCAATTGCATGTTTGTGTTCTCCGAGTACACTCAAAAGTTGACTCTCCTGTTTGTCAAACAGGTCAGCCGCTAGGGTATCTTCGGGTCCTAGAAAAGCATACTTAAGGGTTACCGGAAGTGGTTTTAACTCAAGTTTGGGAGGGGACTCGATGGAAGGGCACTGTGGTGTACTAGAAAGGGTAGGAAGAGGTTCATATCGGATACACGAAGGATGAGAATTTGTGGAAGATGGATTGTCAAGTAGGACATTGACTTCTTTTATGGCCTTGTTTAAATCAAAATTATCAATGTCAACATGGGCTAAACATGCTTCCAAAGGGTCATCTGCCAGAATATAGGGAAGGGTTTCTTCTACAAGATCGTCCATTTTGTCAACTAGGAAGCACTCATCTTCCCTTGCAGGTTGATTAGAGGCATGGAATACATTTAGTTTAACTTTCATGTTCCCAAAAGATATATCCATCACCCCAGTTCTACAGTTAATACATGCATTGGCTGTAGCTAGGAAGGGACGACCAAGAATCATAGGGATCTGTTTCTTGAGATTAGGCATAGGTTCCATATCAAGAATGATGAAATCAACTGGAAAATAAAATTTATCTACCTTGACTAGGATATCTTCAATTGTTCCTCGCGATATTTTAACAGATCGATCAGCCAATTGCAGGGACACCGAAGTAGGCTTTAATTCACCTAATCCAAATTTCTTGTAGACTGAGTAAGGAAGAAGATTAACACTTGTCCCTAAATCTAATAATGCTCGATCAATAGAATTGTCTCCTACCACACAAGAGATGGTAGGGCACCAGGATCTTTGAACTTAGAAGGGGTTTTGTGCTGGAGGATGGAGCTTACTTGTTCAGTTAGGAAGATCTTTTTAGGCACATGTGTCCTAGATTTTCGTTTCTGGGTACAAAGATCTTTGAGAAATTTGGCATACGATGGAACTTGTTTTATAGCATCAAGGAGAGGGAGGTTAATTTTGACTTGTTTGAAGATCTCCATTATTTCTTCTAACGAAGTTCCTTTCTTGTCAAAGGAAGAAGGTGCATTCAGACACTGAGGGAAAGGAGCCTTCGGTGTAAAAGGTGTGGTCGATACTGGACAAGATGGAGACAAGTGAAAGAGTAGATGCCCTACAAGCCAATCGCAATATGTATTGTGAAGGATTTTCTTTTGATTTTCTAAATCATGTACATGACATTTAATATAAATAAAGGCATTGTGTTTCATCATATGCTGTTGATTATATTTGTGATGAACCTCTTAGATTAAGGCAATGATTTTGAGGCTATGATGAGATCATACTAGTGAGACCTAAAATCTTAAAATCCTAATCTTAAATATTTCCAGTCATTGGTACATTGAGTCGAGGATTAATGTTTACCGGAAAGACAGGCACATCTTATGTATGCTCGATGCAGAGGGTGATTGATCTCACAATCACTTGTGTGGAGACACTAATACAAAGATGTGGGTGCTTATTAGAGAAATGAGTTCACTGAATTGACCTACAAAGAGAAATCTTATGAAGTCTTACTTACATGTCAAAAGATGATTCTCTTAGTGGGAGTTGTGCAACTGATCCTTTGACCTGAGATCACCATAGTATCTTGTGCACATAAATCCATATTTTGGTTTCCACTCATTCATGACAATAAGTTATGTACGAGGTCTTCTGAATATGGTGGAATGTGTACGAAGGTTATGAGTAGGTCAACAAGGAATTAATCACTTCTAGTAAGAGAAGATCGCATCCTATTTATTCTAATCATATGATAATTCAGAAAGTCTTTGATCAAAGCACAATGAAAATTAGAAAGAGTTTCTAATATTTCATTATTCGAATTATCATTAGAAGATTGAGAAATATATGAATATAAAATTGAGTTTGACATATATTCATACTCATATACATATTCGGGATGCAGTTTGATTAAAGGATTGAATTGCACGGTAACTTGCCACTGAAGGGTATTTTTGGTATTTCTACCAAATTCCATATTTTTCGGATACACATGACACGTTGCTAGACGTCAATCTTGTCTTATAGGTTTGATCGAATTAAAGAGTTTAATTCGATCACCAATTAGAAAGGATTCTAATTGTTAAGTTCGGGTTCGCGCAGTTTGGACTTAAATCGATTAGAAGAGTTCTAATCAAGTTGAGTCAACTCGCACTCACACCTATTGCTGGCTAAGTATGGAACCCAATGGGTCACACACAAGAAAACTTATTAAGGGTCTAATTGGATTAGATCATGTTTGCAAGATAAACATCCTAGCAGGTGTTGCAAACCCTTAGCTCCTGATTCGAATTGGATTCGAATCTGATTCGAATTGGATTCGAATTTGATTCTTAATTGATCTAATTTGATTAGATCATGTTCTAATATGGGTTAGCCAAGAGTTGGCACCTAATTGGCTTGGTTTGAGTCTAATTGGATTAGATTTGATAAATCATTCAATCTAGACCGTTAGATCTTGATCTACCGTTGGATGAAGACATAATGGAGAGTTGGTTTAACCCAATTGGATTGGGTTAGAGGATGGCTATCATAATTGACCATTGGATCTTAATCCCACCATTGGATGAAGACATAATGGGTCAAGTAAATGGCGCCTTGCATTGGAGCCCTTGGATCATCATCATGAAAGATCAAGAGGTGAGGCGTGATGGACATGTGATTAGCATGTGATGTTGACTTGGTCAAAATATGGCACCACATGAAAGGACATATCATTTGATACACCTCTTCACTTGATCTGCACCTCCTCTTATTTGATATGGCCCTTAGATGATGTCCTTTCATGAAAGGATGTGTGGATGGGATGCATCCCTTGGAGATGCATCCCTACACCTATTATAAATAGGCTAGCACTCCATGGGTTTCATCATTCCAACTCCACCCCACTCCTCTCTTCTTTCTTTCTTACATTAGTTTCTTTCTTTCTAGCATTGCTTCTAGTGTGTCCTAAGCCAAGACAAGGTGGTCTTCTTTAGGACAAAAGGATTAGAAGTGATTTTAGAAGGTTAAAGAAAAATAGAAAGAAAGGAAAGCAAGTGTTGCCCAAGGTGACAATCCAAGAGGGGGGGGGGGTGAATTGGTTTCTTCTCAATTTTGGTGTTTTAAAAGCTTTCTTAATTAAGTGCGGTGGTTGATTTCTTAGATTATTTGAATGAGTTAAACTAGAACAGAGATGGAAGATAATGCAAGAATAAATGTAAACACAAGCACAACACAAACACAACAATATATAGTGGTTCGGTGCTCTCCTTAGCACCTACGTCCACTCCCCAAGCGACCCCTTGGGAATTCACTATAATCTCGCGGATTACAGTTGGATTGTTTTCCGGGCTCACAATCCAAAAACCTTTGTTGGTTTTGCGGGCTCACCAACGAACCTATACACTTGGTTTTTCGGGTTCACCAAAAACCTTTGTTGGTTTTGCGGGCTCACCAACGAACCTATACACTTGGTTTTCCGGGTTCACCAAAAACCTTTGTTGGTTTTGCGGGCTCACCAACGAACCTATACACTTGGTTTTTCGGGTTCACCAAAAACCTTTACAAAGTGTTTAACAAATAAAAAAGAAAAGATTCAAACTTCTAAATGAGCATATAAAACAATATGAACTACAAAGAAGAGTTAGAAAGTATTTATCGCTTTGAAGTCGCTTTGCTCTTCTTTGTCAAGGATGCTTCACTCTTCAAGGGAGGATGGAGCTCTTGATGCCTCTTTGAATCTGCTCAATCCCTTTCCTTGATTCTTGAATGAAGCTCTTGATGAAGGAGATTAGGGCTCTTTTGTTTTCTTGTGTATTCTTTGATATCCCACTCAAAAGTTCTTCTCTCTGATGAATAGTGCCCCTTTAAATAGTTTCCAACCTTCCTTGGACAAGCCCCAATGGTCAGATTTGAAAAACTAGCCGTTACTCACCTTGGGAAGGACAAAAAGTACATCTGCAGAACTAGCCGTTACTATTCAGCCCGTGTTTGGGTCGGCTCAACCTGTCCTTCGGTCGACCCAACTTTGCCTTGGGTCGACTCAAACATTCCTTGGGTCGACCCTCTCAGAAACCACAGAAACCTCAATTTCAGCCTTCCTTCCCATGGGTCGACCCAACCATTCTTTGGGTCGACTCAAAGTTCACTTGGGTCGACTCAACTTCTTCTTGGGTCGACCCTCTCAGTAATTCCAGAGAACCATTTTCTGTCTGTCTTTCTGTCTTGCCTTTGGGTCGACCCTCTCAGGGTTTGGGTCTACTCAAGCTTGGGTCGACTCAACCACTGTGTGGGTCGACCCTCTCAGTAAATCCAGAGAGCATTCTTCTGTTGTGTTTTGAGGTTCTTTGGAGGTTGGGTCGACTCATGCTTACCTTGGGTCGACCCAACTCACTGTTCATTTGTGCCATTTTTGCAGGAGTGTGCCAGATGACTTCTTGATGTACCGGGGTCGACCCAATCAACCTGTGGGTCGACTCAAACCACACTTTGCTGCATTCTCAAGGTTAGATTCATCCAAATGAACAAGGCCATTTATCCATTTTCAATTAAACAAATATACTGAGAGTAATGAACTTATAAATAAAGTATCAATTTAACTTATAGCATGCTCTAGATAATTGCTTGTTAATCATCAAAATAACACTATCATCCTCAATCTCCCCCTTTTTGATGATTACAAAATAAAGAGTATAAGCCTATTGATACTTATCTTAAAATCAGTTTTTGAAAAGGGCTTAACTTGCAGAATTTCAGCTTTTCATATATAAGAGTGAAGTCTCCCCCTATATCATTTAAATGTTGCCAATTTGACTTTTTGAATTGCTCCCCCTTTCATTTATAATTCATTAGCGATGAAACTTCAAAAATTTGAGATAAACTATGAGTTTCAGGTTATGTATCGGGGTGCGAGAGGTGCGTGCCAAATTCTGAAATTATATGTGCCAAATTATGAAATTTGATAGAAATTTTTGATTTAATCAATTTCATTGTTACAAATTGCTCCCCCTTAGATATATAAGCTTTCTTATATGATTTTTAATTTGTTTGCCCAATTATTTCTCTTTTCTTGCATAAATTCTTATTTCTTTTTCTCTACTTCTCCTTTCTTTAACTTTCTTTACTTTTGCTCTTTCTTTACTTGCTCTAAAGATATCTTTACTTCTCCCCTAAGATCTTTACTTCTCCTAAAATTTATACTCTTTCTTTTCTTCTCCCCCTTTTTGTTATCATCAAAAAGATACATGGGAAAGATGCAATAAACAACAAACTTCAAACTTCATTGATCAAAATAGGAACATTTTAGTATATCAAAAGCAAAAGCAAATACATTGTTCCTCAATCAAAGTTTAAAGATGCATGATAAATACAAAATATATATGAGAACTAGATACATATCCTAGGCTCTAAACAAGATCGTGAGACTCTCCCGGATCGCTTGGCTACGGCTCTCTTGGGTCCCATTTCTCCAAGATATTAAAGTAATCTACTGTTTGGAGATGATTGGAGAAGATTTGAGAGTGGGGAATAGAGTTTTCGGAAGAGGACAAAGGGTAAACAGTGCTCTAGATAGCTCACGGGTCCCCCTTTTAACAGTGGGGTCCCGACGTTGGGTCGACTCAAGAATTTTCTTGGGTTGACTCAACGTTGGGTCGACCCTATTCTGGGTTGGGTCGACCCAAGTGCAGAATTTTTTTCTTTTCTCTTCCTTTTTGCTTCTAAAAATTATCCTTGCTTCCAATCCTTATAAATTCTTTCTGGGACAATGATACATGAGTAGAGAATCTATAGATGACAAGTTTGACTCATGTTTCATGAGTTTTTAGAAATTGGAGGAATGTATCATGAGACTACTTGCTCCCTTTTATATTTCTTCAATAAAAAGGATCACATTTGCCTAATTCTCTCCTTAGCGTGCAGAATCTATCTTCACTCAAGGGTTTTGTAAATATGTCGGCTAATTATTTTTCAGTGCATATATGTTCAATACATATGTTTCCATTTTGCACATGATCCCTAATAAAATGATATCTTATTTCTATGTGTTTGGCTTTATGAATGAGATATTTAGGATGTAAGCCAGAAGTGATCTCTAAATGTAGATTCCAAAGATAGTTTTGAAATCAAGTGTAGATGGAATCCTTTTCAAGTTATTTCAAGGAGTATCAAGAATAATATTCAAAGAAAGCACGAATGAAAATCCAATACCTCTTTTTTTTTTAATATATTAAGTATATAGCAACATGAGAGCAATCTAATTAATTTTTTTTTTTTTTAGAGTATAGTATAAGAGCAGATAAAGATCAAAACTTATATACTCGAAAAAAAACATAAGATTATGTTGAATCCTTAATTCTTAATGATTTCAAAGTTCTTTCATGATATAAAAATATTGGAGCATAGATACCAAAATATGAATTTATGCAATGTAGGATACATAAAATTCAGGACTTTGAAAGTTCTTTTATAGCTCTCTTAAAGACTTTCTTTTACTCCTTTAAAGATCATAGCATCAAAATCAATTAAAATGAATTGGCTCAGGATTGAAACACTAAAGTGCAAGCCAATAAGAGCTCATTAGTAGATTCCAAAGTAAATTTCCAATACTAAGACAAATAGAATCCTTTTCACTTAGTTTTCAAAACAAGTGATTTACCAATTAAGTACAGATGAAAATCCAACTTTCAAAAGATATTCAATGAAGCACAAAGTTTAATACCACTTTACATTTAGTATTCTTTCTCTCATCTTTAGTTGTGAATTTACATGATTAAGTTCTATATGATCTCTTACTCTGAAATTTTCTTTCTCCCCCTTAATTAATCATTCCATTTGAGAGTTTAGAGTTTGAAGATAATTTTCAATAAAAAGATTGAGTATTTAAAGCTCCCCCTCAAAAGATGCATTTTCTTTCAAACCTTTTTTTTTGTTCTTCTATAATATCAAGAATATAGAGTGATCTAGAATTTTTCAAAATTTATAGCAATCACTCTTTTTAATCTTTCAAGAATAAATTATATTTCCTCTTATTTTTTTTTGAATATGTATGGAAATATTAATCAGAAAATAATTCTTTTGAAGCAAAAATTTCTTTCAAAAGTAATTACATTTTCTTTCCTATAGGAATTATTGAAGTGAGTTGAAATATTCTAAGCTTTAGGATCATTAACTCTCTTCTTAAAAATAGCTTTTCTTTTTAATGATAGAAGCATTTAATTATGTAGGAGTGTATATTCAAAATATTAATTTCTTAGTCATAGTTTTTCAGCAATGTATATATGAAGCACCATAAATCTTTTTAATATCAAAATAATATCATATGTTTAGAACCATTTATTTGCAATCAAGATCATTGAAAAACACATCATTTAGACCAATTTCAGTACACTTATAAGATAAAAAATGATATGTTTCATATGCGTATCGGAGCAACCAACCAAGGTATCCAAAGTAATTCTATTTTTCTTAAACCGTAGATTTCATCTAGAAATCATATTGAGTTATTCCCCAAAATGATGCAATCATTGAAGTATATAATGAAAGTTACAAAAACGCAACGATAGAAGCATTTTTAAATTAAATTTTAGCTTTTATCCTTAAATTAAATTTTAAGTATATAGCAACATGAGAGCAATCTAATTAATTTTTTTTTTTTTTAGAGTATAGTATAAGAGCAGATAAAGATCAAAACTTATATACTCGAAAAAAAACATAAGATTATGTTGAATCCTTAATTCTTAATGATTTCAAAGTTCTTTCATGATATAAAAATATTGGAGCATAGATACCAAAATATGAATTTATGCAATGTAGGATACATAAAATTCAGGACTTTGAAAGTTCTTTTATAGCTCTCTTAAAGACTTTCTTTTACTCCTTTAAAGATCATAGCATCAAAATCAATTAAAATGAATTGGCTCAGGATTGAAACACTAAAGTGCAAGCCAATAAGAGCTCATTAGTAGATTCCAAAGTAAATTTCCAATACTAAGACAAATAGAATCCTTTTCACTTAGTTTTCAAAACAAGTGATTTACCAATTAAGTACAGATGAAAATCCAACTTTCAAAAGATATTCAATGAAGCACAAAGTTTAATACCACTTTACATTTAGTATTCTTTCTCTCATCTTTAGTTGTGAATTTACATGATTAAGTTCTATATGATCTCTTACTCTGAAATTTTCTTTCTCCCCCTTAATTAATCATTCCATTTGAGAGTTTAGAGTTTGAAGATAATTTTCAATAAAAAGATTGAGTATTTAAAGCTCCCCCTCAAAAGATGCATTTTCTTTCAAACCTTTTTTTTTGTTCTTCTATAATATCAAGAATATAGAGTGATCTAGAATTTTTCAAAATTTATAGCAATCACTCTTTTTAATCTTTCAAGAATAAATTATATTTCCTCTTATTTTTTTTTTGAATATGTATGGAAATATTAATCAGAAAATAATTCTTTTGAAGCAAAAATTTCTTTCAAAAGTAATTACATTTTCTTTCCTATAGGAATTATTGAAGTGAGTTGAAATATTCTAAGCTTTAGGATCATTAACTCTCTTCTTAAAAATAGCTTTTCTTTTTAATGATAGAAGCATTTAATTATGTAGGAGTGTATATTCAAAATATTAATTTCTTAGTCATAGTTTTTCAGCAATGTATATATGAAGCACCATAAATCTTTTTAATATCAAAATAATATCATATGTTTAGAACCATTTATTTGCAATCAAGATCATTGAAAAACACATCATTTAGACCAATTTCAGTACACTTATAAGATAAAAAATGATATGTTTCATATGCGTATCGGAGCAACCAACCAAGGTATCCAAAGTAATTCTATTTTTCTTAAACCGTAGATTTCATCTAGAAATCATATTGAGTTATTCCCCAAAATGATGCAATCATTGAAGTATATAATGAAAGTTACAAAAACGCAACGATAGAAGCATTTTTAAATTAAATTTTAGCTTTTATCCTTAAGGTGTGTTTTCAAGTGATCGAAACTTCATTTGGCTTTTCACAAGCTTTTTATATACTTTTATTTATCTTGTCATTCATTTCCTCATTTTTGAATTTCTTCCTTTAACCACTCAGTGAATATTCTAATCTTCATTTCTTTTGATTTTACTTTTCTATGCTCTATACTCTATTTGCTCCCTATCCGGTGGAGTTGGAAGGGGCACGAGGTACTACCACTAGCCTCCCTCTTGTGCCGTCCCTAATATGCCCTACACCGAATAGTTGGGTCAAATAGTGCCGGGTACTACCACTAGCCTCCCCAATAGCACCATCCCTATGATGAGCAATATAGAAGGGTTAAAATGTTCACTTCAAACTTTTTATGTAATTAATTACAGATTTTATCTCTTCCAAAAGGAATGTTCATATTAGTCTCACAAATGTGCCAAATATATTATGCTTGTTTTGCTTTTCCTAAAGATTGGAGTATTCTCTTGAATAATTGTTCATTTTCTTTTCTTTATCTCTCTTTCTTTTTATTATTTCAAGTAATTACATGAAAGAGCAGAATAAAAAATTAATCTAATATGCTGCATATAAATATATACCATGCAAACAGCATTTTCATTATGCCCAATGATTCATAGCTTATCACAAGTTATTTTGAATTAGAGGTTTGAGGCATAAGCTTGTGTATTTCATGGTTATGCATTATATAGAAAAAGGTAGTTTAATCACACCATGAAACAATTATTACTAGCATGAGAATGAAGCATGATATCAAGATGATCAACAATTAAAGGTTTAATCATGCAACCATATAATTTCACACTATTGATTTTGCTCAACTAACTCGCAAGAGAAGAGTTTAGATTACCAGTGCATTTAGCATTCTTCAAGCCAAAATACCTTTTAAATTCTTTACACCCTTGGCTGAAGAAAATCTCTCTCTTTTTTTGTTTGCAAGGGAATGTTTATTGTATCTTTCATCGATGTGTCCTTCAAGTTGAAATTTCTTGCTCATAAATTCTGTATCATTAGCAAAATCTTTTTCTTGAAGGCAATTCATTAGGTTCTCTAGGATACAAAAACATTCATACAACATATTTCTTAACTAGATGACTCAACATGAGACATGACAATAATTGAATTTGAGTCACTTTACTCAAGAGATTGCCTAAGTATAAGCAAGCACAAGTCACTTGAACTAAAGAGATAACTTCATTAAGTAAAATGGTTCAAGGACAAGCATGTGAGGCAATAGAAAGATTCATTAAAGTTAAATCAAATTTTTTTTTTTTGTTTTCAGAATCAATTTAACTTAGATTCTATTTGCATAAGATAATTATCAATAAGACGTGCTAGCTAAGTTTTAATCAAATTATCTTAAACAGTTGTTTCTATCAAAATTCAGATTGTTACATAGAATCAAAATGATAAACTATATTCTCAATAAAGGATCTAGTTTTAATAAGAATAGTATGAATTGATATTTCTACAACTAGTATCTTTTCATTGAATTTTCAATATACATTGCTTGAAGAGTGATATCCAAAGAAATATTTGTTTTATCAGATTTGACATTATTTTCATAAGAACATATCAAGCATGACATGTATGACTGAAAAATATAAAAGATATACAATATATCATTTTCTATTTTTCAGAAGATCAAAAGGAGTTTTCTAATAGAAACTATATGTATGACAAGCAATGATGATAGCCTTTAACAGAAATCATTTAAGTAGATGACTATCATACAACATTGTCTTTTTCATTTCTTCAAGGATTCTATCAACCCTATTTTATTTATGGTGTTCTTGGTGTAGAAACAATTGTATTCAATATTATTTTCTGTGCACAACTTAATAAGAAATTGGTTTTCAAAACTATGCCATGATACAATTTTATTTTCATAGTTTGCAAACCTTTTTCATTTGAACCCTTTTTGTGAGTTTGTGCCAATGCAGAAAATATTTCAATTTAAGTGCCAAGAACAAAGCCAATGTAAGCTTTTGAAAAACTCAATGATGTAAACAACATCTTTAGATTTAGAAATTATTTTTTTGTTTGTTTCCTTAGTTAACATGCGTAGCAAACTTTTACCTTACAGAAATTAATCTAAGTAAGTCAATGACAAGGTCTTTTGAGACTAAGTACATACTAGCATGAGTTAATGCCAAAATAAAGGTTTCTTTAATCTTGGTATTCATAGTGCATATATGAGACTTATAAAGCAAATCATAATACATTTCAGATAATCATATAAGGAATGAATGGTATAATAACATGGTGAATTACATTCATACCTTCACGAAGGATAACCTAAGATTTCATAAGTATTATGCTCAATAAAGTTTTAGCATGAAATCAACCATTTATATTAGAGAAGAAATTTAGATTTTGAAAAACTTAAAGGAGAAGGTTATACATATTCATTCATTGTTTTCTTATTATGATGCAAGCACTAGAAAGTTTCATGCTAAAATCGTTGAGATAAGATTTAACATATGAGGCATTTAAAAACTTTGATGCAGAGAGTATCGTAATTTCATAAAAAGATAATTTCAATACATGAAGTAGAATGTTAAACCTTATACTAGATTTAATGAATAAATTGAGACTTATCTTTAATTATGTGTCAACGCACCCAATTTCTAAATTAGCATCTTTTGTTGGAGCCTTGAGTGCTAGACACACCTACAGAAAATATTCAGATTTTCAACTTAGGAACCCAAGCTCTTTTGGGTCCTTGTAGGTTAGCTATTATTGTTCCTTTTGGAACCCATATTTTCTTAATGGCTATTTTGTCCATAGGCTTGCAGATTTTAGGATTATAAGGAATGTATTTCTGCATACTCTTATTAATTTAACAAACATCGATTTAATATAAGTAGATGATGGATTTTTAATTTTCTGTTTTTGTTCATTAGGTTCATCAGATAAATTAGAATCCGTTTTAGGATAGATAGTAGAGGATTTAACACATATATCATTAAGGAATTTTTGTGTGTACCAAGATTGATATCCTAATCCAGCCTTTTCAAATTCAGCTCTTTGATTATTTATCATTAAGTTCAGTTTTTCAGAGCTGATAGTAAATTTTTCAACTATAGGCTTAAATTTGTTAACTTCTTTAGTTAGCCTTTCATTGTCTTCTGAAAGTAATTTATTATTTTTCTGAGTTATATCATAGCTTTCAGCAAGAGATAGATTTTTCTGATTTAGCTTTTTATTCTTTAAACTAAGCTTCTTATATTCTAAGTATAAATCAGAAAAAGCATCATGAAGTTCATCAAATGTAAAATCAGATTGAGCTTCAGTATGTACTTGATTTTTGAATGAGAAATCACTTTGTGTTCGAGTACATACCTCATCTTCATGTGCTACAAAGCATAGATTTTTAGTTTCAGTTTGATGCTCTTCTTCTTCGGAACTAGTTTCAAATTCACTAGAAACGTTAGTGCATTCATATTTAACTTCAAGCATATTCCATATTTCCTTAGCAGTTATGCAAAAAGATATGCTATTAAGTTCACTATCATCCAATGCACAATATAGAATATTCATGGCTTTTGCATTTTGCTGAGCCATTTTCTTATCATGATTAGCATTTGTATGTAGCCCACTGACTATAATACTCCATAAATCGTAGTCATGTGCTTGAATGAAAATGCGCATGCGTGCTTTCCAATATGTGTAGTTTATACCATCAAATAGTGGAGGTCTATCAATTAATTGTCCCTCACTCATAGAACATCCCACTTGGGTTGTTATGATCTTTAACTCTTGATTGTGAGATCAATGAGTACTATTAGAGCACCTTGCTCTGATACCACTTGTTGCCCAAGGTGACAATCCAAGAGGGGGGGTGAATTGGTTTCTTCTCAATTTTGGTGTTTTAAAAGCTTTCTTAATTAAGTGCGGTGGTTGCTTTCTTAGATTATTTGAATGAGTTAAACTAGAACAGAGATGGAAGATAATGCAAGAATAAATGTAAACACAAGCACAACACAAACACAACAATATATAGTGGTTCGGTGCTCTCCTTAGCACCTACGTCCACTCCCCAAGCGACCCCTTGGGAATTCACTATAATCTCGCGGATTACAGTTGGATTGTTTTCCGGGCTCACAATCCAAAAACCTTTGTTGGTTTTGCGGGCTCACCAACGAACCTATACACTTGGTTTTTCGGGTTCACCAAAAATCTTTGTTGGTTTTGCGGGCTCACCAACGAACCTATACACTTGGTTTTTCGGGTTCACCAAAAACCTTTACAAAGTGTTTAACAAATAAAAAAGAAAAGATTCAAACTCCTAAATGAGCATATAAAACAATATGAACTACAAAGAAGAGTTAGAAAGTATTTATCGCTTTGAAGTGGCTTCTCTCTTCTTTGTCAAGGATGCTTCACTCTTCAAGGGAGGATGGAGCTCTTGATGCCTCTTTGAATCTGCTCAATCCCTTTCCTTGATTCTTGAATGAAGCTCTTGATGAAGGAGATTAGGGCTCTTTTGTTTTCTTGTGTATTCTTTGATATCCCACTCAAAAGTTCTTCTCTCTGATGAATAGTGCCCCTTTAAATAGTTTCCAACCTTCCTTGGACAAGCCCCAATGGTCAGATTTGAAAAACTAGCCGTTACTCACCTTGGGAAGGACAAAAAGTACATCTGCAGAACTAGCCGTTACTATTCAGCCCGTGTTTGGGTCGGCTCAACCTGTCCTTGGGTCGACCCAACTTTGCCTTGGGTCGACTCAAACATTCCTTGGGTCGACCCTCTCAGAAACCACAGAAACCTCAATTTCAGCCTTCCTTCCCATGGGTCGACCCAACCATTCTTTGGGTCGACTCAAAGTTCACTTGGGTCGACTCAACTTCTTCTTGGGTCGACCCTCTCAGTAATTCCAGAGAACCATTTTCTGTCTGTCTTTCTGTCTTGCCTTTGGGTCGACCCTCTCAGGGTTTGGGTCTACTCAAGCTTGGGTCGACTCAACCACTGTGTGGGTCGACCCTCTCAGTAAATCCAGAGAGCATTCTTCTATTGTGTTTTGAGGTTCTTTGGAGGTTGGGTCGACTCATGCTTACCTTGGGTCGACCCAACTCACTGTTCATTTGTGCCATTTTTGCAGGAGTGTGCCAGATGACTTCTTGATGTACCGGGGTCGACCCAATCAACCTGTGGGTCGACTCAAACCACACTTTGCTGCATTCTCAAGGTTAGATTCATCCAAATGAACAAGGCCATTTATCCATTTTCAATTAAACAAATATACTGAGAGTAATGAACTTATAAATGAAGTATCAATTTAACTTATAGCATGCTCTAGATAATTGCTTGTTAATCATCAAAATAACACTATCATCCTCAGCAAGCCATTAGAGTTCTTTAAGAATTCTGCATTAAGGATCAAAGTCTTTGGAGCTTAAGACTTAAATCAAGTTTTCGTGTGGATCAACGTTGGAGGGTGAACACTTGGGCACCTAGTGGAAATTCTGCATATTGGATTAGCGTTAGAGGTATTCTTCTATTTCTGCATTTATATTATATTATTTGATTGCTTCCATTAAGGTGATCTTGGCTTATAAGGGTTTTATGTTAAGGAACTTTATCAAGAAATTTTTAAAATTCCTAACTTCCGCTGCGTATTATAACATGCTAAAACCCTTCAACAAGGAAGTGTTTGGATTCTTGTTAGGCATAGTCATACTCTTGTCTTCATTTTTCTTATGTTCTTTTTCTCCAACCTTATTGTCCACTACACGTTCGCTTCTTAAAGTAGTCATGGCATTAGCTTTTTCATGGTGAACATCATTCGGGTCGGTCTCGTGAGCCATGCATTGTCCCCTCGGGTTACTCACTGGTTGACTTGGAAGCTTGCCTTCCTCTCTCTTATTCAGTGCACTAGCTAGCTGCCCTAGCTGGGTTTCTAATTTGAAAATCGACTGAGTATGTGAGTGCAACAGTTGTGTATTGGCTTCCAGTCCTTGAAGGGCAGTCAAAACTTTTTGCTCAAAAGCCATATCTCTTTGGGGTGCTGGAGGAGGAACATGTTGAAATTATGAATAGTGAGTCGGAGGACAGTTCGGATGAACATTCTGGAACGGTTGGAAGTTTTGGGAATACGGCTGGGAGGTATTGGAAGTCTGCTGCTTCCAAGAGAAATTTGGATGGTTGCGCCACCCTGGGTTATAAGTGTTAGAATACGGATCATTACCCGGTCGGGACTGTGCTTGGGCAGCATTAATTTGTTCTTGCACAAATTCAGGGAATTAAGCTGCCGAAGGGCACTCAAAAACAGGGTGAGACGGGCTAAAACAGAGAGCACAAACTTGTGCTTGGAAAAAGTTTGGAAGCTGTTCTCTAGACATTAGCTGGTCCAACTTGCGGGATAGTGCATCTACTTTGTCAGATAGACCTATGGACTGGCTAACTTCATATATTGTTCCTTTTCTTTGAGAACTCGGAGGTGCTTGACGAGCGGAGGAGGCATGGTGGAGGAAATTTTTATTAAGGTTCTCAAACAATTGCCATGCCTCATGGTCACTTTTAAGCATGAAAGTACCTCCGCATGCGGCATCGATCATCTGACGGTTTCGTTCAGTCAATCCGTCATAGAAACATTGCACTAATTGCCATTTGGGTATTTGATGATGTGGGCATTTTCGGAGTAAGTCTCTAAATTTTTTTCAAGTTTTAAGTCTCTAAATTTTTTCCAAGTTTCATGAAATTCTTCTCCGTCAGATTGGGAGAAGCTCATGATAGCACGCCTAAATTGGTTCGTTCTTCCTATGGAAAAATATTTTTTCAAAAATTCATGTTGCATTTGAGCCCATGAAAGAATGGAATTGGTTTCTAATGAATGGAGCCACTGCTTAGCTCTATCCTCAAGGGAAAAAGGAAACAGCCTAAGTTTCGGAGCATCATCAGTGAAGTTCTGAATTTTGATAGTAGTGCAGATCTCAAGAAACTCATCTAAATATTTGTATGGGTCTTCATTGTTGAGTCCATAAAAAGAGGGAAGCATTTGGATGACACTAGACTTAATCTCAAACTGTACAGCAGCGGTGGTTTCAGGTAGTCGAATACAAGAAGGAGAGGTATAAATGGAAGGAGTAAAGTACTCCTTTAGCAGTTTGGGTTGTTCTTCAGCTATCTCGATAGGTGGAGCAGATCCTATGGTTCTATAGGTACGAATTTCGGCTCGAAGGGCCCTAATAGAATGCTCTATTTCAGAATCAAAAGGTATTAATTCAGGAGATTTGGAACGACACCCTAGCATACACTAATACTTTTCTGAGCAGTCAAATGCAGTCAAGCATGCATAAAAGAAAAACACATCAATTCCTTATGTTTACCCTAAAATCACTAGACAGCTCCTAACTGGTTTGAAGAGGGCACCTAAGCCTCCAATCCGGTCTAATGACTGAGTTGACCAGATAAGCTCCCAGGTAAGTGGGGGGGTCACGATGCGTTGCAAAGGTCACACTTAAAAACCACTTGCCTCGAACAGATAAACTGTCTTCCTTGGGATAAAGCTTGCCTAGACATCAACTGAGCCACAGAGCGAAATTGGTGCAACTTTCGGTGATCTTCATCCTATTGAGCTCGAATGTTCCTAGGGGCCAATGTCTAATTGATTTTAATTAACGTGATAGCTATGTGAGAATTGATTCACCTAATTTGGGCAAGAATCTGCTGATGAAATCCAGTTCTTATCTTGTTGGGGTGATTGCCCTTACTATGTGCGGATTAATTGGTATATGTGTATCAAGCATACATTCATACTTTTACTGAAATTAAAATCAAACAATCACCACAAAATTTCAAGCAAACTGGGGATCAATTTAAATAAGAAAGGTTTAGAGGTTACCAAAGAGAATTTCCTCAGCAATTTTTTTTATTTTTATGCAAACCTCTACAGCATTGCTTTTTCAGCAATTTTCTTTTTGATCGTCTCAGATTTTCTTTTTGATTCCTGATCAAATAATATCCAAAAGAAAAACCAAAAATTAGTAAGAGAGAAAAAAGAGATAAGTAAAGTAACAAAAATAGAAAATATTTTTATTTTATTTTAGAGATAAATATATAATTTTTAAAAGATTTTTTTTATGAAAAGAGAAACAACTATACTAACAATCCCCGGCAACGGCGCCAAAAATTGATAGTCAACTTTAAAGACCACGCAATAGCATGTATCTAGTAGGATAGTGATTACGGGTATCGATCCACAGGGATTGGGGTACAGTTGTTTTCTTAAAAATAAAAAATATTTAAAAAGAAGAGTTTGTAAAGAAAATTAAACTAAGGAATTTTATTAAAAATGCAATTAAAATGTTATCAGTTTGAGGGAAACCTAGGACAAGGAATTCACCACTAACATCGGAACAAAGGTTATTTGTATTTTAATTTATTCTTGGATTAACATGCAAATTGGCTACAAGCCTAATAAGCATTTAAATAGAAATTTACAAAAGTAATTTAGGAATAATCCATCTTCAGTTGGCATGAAATTGTTGGGAACCCGCCCATGCCGCAGAAAATTAAAAAAAAATTCAGATGCAGCGGAAGAGGCATAAGCGGGATCAATCGTTCATCCTATGAACATTGTTCAATAACCGTTCGTAGATAGATTAGAATTAAAAACTTTTAAACTAATTATGAAGATCAGATCTTCACCTTGTGCGGGTAGATGATCACCGCAAACTGAATTTCATGGTTTACGATAAAAATTCGCTTGAAGCCGTTCACGCGTCCGGCCTCTACGGGTATCCACACGAAGTAGATATCCGATCAAAGCTTTCTTGTCTCTCCGGGGTGCTAGCTCCCTTGCAGAGACTTCTTTTAATGGCTGATGTCCTCCCTTTGAATCAACCCTTGATTGTGCTTGGGAGGAGAAAGAAGAAGGATGAAGTTTGAAGAAGAATCAAAGCCCCTGCAGCCTACTTCCTTTTCCCTGCATTGGAACCAAGGAGGAGGGAAGAAGATGGCCGCCAAGCTTTCTTTTCTTCTCACCTTGCTTGCGGCTGAAAACCAAGGGGAGAAAGGGTGGCCACGAATTGGAGAGGGAGAGGGCTTCAATTGAATGCCCTAGGATGCCGCCCACTTCTCCTTTTAAAGGCATGAAGGGCTCCTACAAGTTAGGAGCCCTTGACATATTTCCAAGAGGAGCGTCGGCCCCTCTTTTCTTGGCTGCACCAAGGAGGAAAAAGGGGAGGGGCTTGCGCCCCTCCCTCTTGGTTAGCCCTAATCCTCCTCTAAGGAGGATTGGGATGCCCTAATGTGGCTAAGCCCTAATCTAATTCGCCCCTCCCTCTTGGTTAGCCCTAATCCTCCTCTAAGGAGGATTGGGATGCCCTAATGTGGCTAAGCCCTAATCTAATTAGGTTTAGTCCAAGGGTAAACCAAATTTGGGTCTAATCTAGGTAAGTCCTAATCCAATTAGAACTTAAATCAATTTTGACTCAATTGAACTCTTCAATCCTAATCCAATTAGGAGTCTTGTTAATTCATTAGATTAATAATTAATCAGGACTTAAGAAATCCTAATCCAATTAGTATTTATTCAATTTTAGTCCTAATCCAATTAGGACTTCTAGAATCCTATTCTAAGTAGGAATCCAAATTTAATTCAAAATCCTAATCTAATTAGGATTGTAGGAATCCCAGTCCTACTCCAAGTAGGACTCCCAGTCCTAATCCAATTAGGACTCCAGAAATCCTACTCCAAGTAGGTTTCGTGTTTAAGTCTAATTAATTAATTCCTATTGTTCCTTCTTCAATTTATTATCAATCGAATTGAATACTCGTGATTCATAATCACTTTTCAACCATCGGATCGGTCAATACTTCTAGTGTGTGTGACCCCATAGGTTTTATTCTGACTGGTAATGAGATATATTGTGATCTCTATCACAATGTCATTGAAAACTCCTTTTAATGGGTCGGAACGATTCCAACTCTACTCATTAGGGTTTATCGATCATCCCTGTGAGTCTCACCATCCACTAGTGACACCTAGCAGCATGTAGTGGCTATTCAGCAGAATGGAATGATGAACTTCTAGGTGCAGTTATTGTATGATACAGTCCTACTATCGTGGATCCCTACAGGACGGAGGTCATGGACAACTCGTCAAATCCCATCGTCCGTCATATGTCAAGATTTATTCAATTTAAGCTCGAGAGTGGAAAACTCTTTTTCCACTGTACAATCTGCTCCGGCCGAGGTCTTACGAACTCAGTCTTATAAATCACATAGGATCTCTCCTTATCTATCAAGGTCGATAGATTCCTTATAGGTGCATACCCTACTCCTACAGTGAACCTACTACAGCCAATCTACACTGCATGGACCCATATGGCTAGAGACCATGTATATGTACAGTCAAACTACAGTAACCTCACTGTGAGCAGCCGAAGCATCGCAGATCAAAGGACCAGTCACACTACCGCAACATCAAGCAAGTCACTGACGAGTGGATAGACATCCAAGTGACTTCTTGTCTTGGTCACGCTCAGTACCCTTGTTCTCTAACAAGCATTTGCACTATCACTTCAGTATCCCTACACTGTGGACTCGAGTCTCGTCCATCCGTAAGGAAAGTGATGTGTGCACTGATCGGATCAATCACCGTCCTCGTGATGATCCATCGATCAGGAGCAATTCAGAAATTAATCACCAATGACACATACCTCAAATTCTCAACTGTTGAGAATATGCGTCATCATCTTATTAATTCTTTGGACGATTCATGAACACATAAGAACATGAATGAAAAGAATGCCCAACTTAATTAGGTCAAGTACAAATTTATGTTTCAGAATAAAATAATGCGTCAGTTAAATTGGCTTCTAGGGCATACTTCTAACAATCTCCCACTTGCACTAAAGCCAATCTGTTGGGAACCCGCCCATGCCGCTGATATTTCAAAAAATTTCAGATGGCAGCGGAATCGGCATAAGCGGGATCGACGTTCATCGCATGAACGTTGTTTCATGAACCGTTCGTAGTTAGATAAGAATTAAAACTTTTAAATGCATTTAGAAGATCAGATCTTCACCTTGTGCGGGTAGATGATCACCGCAAACTGAAGTTCGTGGTCTAGGATGAAGGTTCGCTTGAAGCCGTTCAAGTGCCCGGCCTCTACGGGTATCCACACGAAGCAGTGATCCGATCAAAGCTCTCTTGTCTTCCCGGGGTGCTAGCTCCCTTGCAAAGACTTCTTTTGATGGCTGATTTCCTCTCTTTCAATCAACCCTTGATCGTGCTTGAGAGGAGGAAGAAGAAGGATGAAGAAGAGGAAGAAGAACGAAGCCCCTTGCAGCCTTTCTTTTTCTCCCTGCGTTGGAGCCAAGGAAGAAGACCAAGAGGAGGGAGACGCCTCCTCTTCTTTTTTCCTTTGCTGATGGCGGCTGAACCAAGGAAGGGAGAGGGGTGGCCACGGCTTGGAAGAGGAGAGGGAGAGCTCATCTAGGGCGCCGGCCCCCTTTGCCCCTTTTTATAACCATCTAGGGCTCCTACAATCTAGGAGCCCTAGAGTAATTACCTTTCTCTTCTCCCTTCTCCACATGGAAAAGGGAGGGGCATATTCCCCTCCTCATGGTTAACCCTAATCCACATTAAGTAGGGTTTGAAATGCCCTAATGTGGTCAAGCCCTAATCCAATTAGGCTTAGCCCAAGGGTGAACCAATTAGGATCCAATCTAGGTAAGTCCTAATCCAGTTAGAACTTAAATCAATTTTGACTCAATTGAACTCTTCAATCCTAATCCAATTAGGAGTCTTATTGATTCATTAGATTGATAATTAATTGTGACTTAAGAAACCCTAATCCAAATTAGGACATATTTAATTTTAGTCCTAATCCAATGAGGACTCTATTTGAATCCGAAGTCCTAATCCGATTAGGACTCTAGGAATCCTACTCCAAGTAGGAATCCAATTTTGATTCAAAACTCCTAATCTCATTAGGATTGCAGGAATCCTATTCCAAGTAGGAATCCCAGTCCTACTCCAACTAGGATTCCCAGTCCTAATCCAATTAGGACTCTAGGAATCCTACCCGAAGTAGGACTCTTGTTTTAAGTCCAATTAATTAATTCCCTTTGTTCCTTCTTCAACTTCTTATCAATCAAATTGATTACTTGTGATTCATAATCACTTTTCAACCATCGGATCGGTCAATACTTCTAGTGTGTGTGACCCCATAGGTTCTACTCTGACTGGTAGTGAGATATATTATGATCTCTATCACAATATCATTGAAAACTCCTTTCAATGGGTTGGAACGATTCCAACTCAACTCATTAGGGTTTATCGATCATCAAGATAATCCCTATGAGTCCCACCATCCACCAGTGACACCTAGCAGCATGTAGTGGCTACCTAGTAGAATAGAAAGATGAACCTCTAGGTGCAGTTAACGTGTGATACAGTCCTACTATCGTGGATCCCTACAGGACGGAGGTCATGGACAACTCGTCAAACCCCATCGTCTGTCATATGTCAAGATTTATTTGACTTGAGTTCGATAGTGAAAAACTCTTTTTCCACTTTATATTACTGCCCTGGCCAAGGTCTTAGAACTCAGTCTAACAAATCACATTGGATCACTCCTCTTCTATCAAGGTCGATAGATTCCTTATAGGTGCATACCCTACTCCTATAGTGAACTTACTGCAGCCAATCTACACTGCATGGACCCATATAGCTAGAGACCATGTATGTGTGCAGTCAAACTACAATAACCTCACTGTGAGTAGCCGAAGCACCGCAGGTCAAAGGACCAGTCACACTACTGCAACATCAAGCAAGTCACTGACGAGTGGATAGACATCCAAGTGACTTCTTGTCTTTGTCACGCTCAGTACCCTTGTTCTCTAACAAGCACCTGCACTATCACTTCAGTGTCCCTACACTGTGGACTCAAGTCTCGTCCATCCATAAGAAAAGTGATCTGTGCACTGATCGGATCGATCACCGTCCTCGTGATGATCCATTGATCAGGAGCATTTAGAAATTAATCACCAATGATACATAGCTCAAATTCTCAACTCTTGAGAATATGTATCATCATCTTATTAATTTCTTGGACGATTCATAGACACATAAATAATATGAATGAAAAAGATGCCTTTTATTTATTCAATAATAAACAGTCAAGTACAAAATTATGTCCCTAGAATCAACAATGTGTCAGCCAAATTGGCTTCTAGGGCATACATCTAACAATCTCCCACTTGCACTAAAGCCAATTGGTCATATATCTTAGGCCCATCTTCTCAAGGTGGGCTTTAGTCTTTTGCTGACTCAGCTGCTTAGTGAACGGGTCCGCCACGTTATCCGCGGAGTCTACTCTCTGCACCTTTACATATTTCTTCTCAACATAGTCGCGTATGAGATGGAAGCGCCGCTCTATATGCTTAGACTTCTGATGAGACCATGGCTCCATAGCTAGTGCTATGGTGCCAATGTTATCGCGGTAAAGTGTTATGGCATCTAATGACATTACACCTAACTCTGCAATTAACTTTTAACCAGAAGGTTTCCATTGCACCTTTAGATACGGCTTAACATTCAGCTTCTAAGGTAGAATTTATAATGATCGGTTGTTTGGAACTCTTCCAATTTACTGAACCATCATTGCACATATTCTGATGTAGACTTTCTATCATCAATATGTGTGCATCCTTCTACCTTCAACACTGATCTTCTTCCAAAGACCAAGAATAAATCTTTAGTTCTTCTCAAGTACTTAAGAATATTCTTCACAGCTGTCCAGTGTTCTTCACCTGGATTCGACTGATATCTGCTTGTGACACTCACAGCAAGAGCTATATCAGGTCGTGTACACAGCATGGCATACATGAGGCTTCCTATTGCCGATGCATAGGGAATCTTGCTCATGCGTTGAATCTCTTCAGATGTGTTGGGGCACATCTTCTTGGAGAGATGAATTCCATGCCTAAGGGGCAAGAGACCCCTCTTGGAGTTTTCCATGCTGAACCTCTTCAGCACCTCCTCTATGTACATTTTCTGTGAAAGGCCAAGCATCCTTTTAGATCTATCTCTATAGACCTTTATTCCCAAAATATAGGATGCTTCCCCAAGGTCTTTCATGGAGAATTCTTTTGACAACCAGACCTTGACCGAGGTTAGCATGGGAATATCATTCCCAATCAGGAGAATGTCATCTACGTACAGTACGAGAAAAACGACAGCACTCCCACTAACCTTTTTGTAAACACACGGTTTCTCTTCGTTTTTGATGAAATCAAACATTTTGATTGCGTCATCGAAACGAGTGTTCCAACTCCGAGATGCTTGCTTTAGTCCATAGATGGACCTTTGCAGCTTGCAGACCTTGTGATCTCCATCACTGGAAGTGAAACCCAAAGGCTGTTCCATATAGATGTCTTCATTAAGATATCCATTCAGGAAAGCAGTTTTCACATCCATCTGCCAGATTTCATAATTATGAAATGCTGCAATGGCAAACAGTGTTCGGATGGATTTCAGCATGGCTACAGGTAAAAAGGTCTCCTGATAGTCAATGCCTTCGCGTTGACTATACCCTTTCGCCACCAGCCTTGCCTTAAAGGTCTCTACCTTTCCATCTGAACCTATTTTCCTTTTGTAGATCCATTTACATCCAATAGGTACAATACCTTCTGGTGGATCTACTAAGGTCCAGACTTGGTTGGAATGCATGGAGTCTAATTCTGACTTCATGGCTTCCAGCCATTTCTCGGAATCGATATCAGATATCGCCTCATCGTAGGTTTTGGGATCTTGTGTATGATCCCTATCTCCCACTAGGAACATTTTCTCGGTATCCTCTTCTAGTATACCTAAGTATCTATCGGGAGGATGGGAGACCCTACTAGATCTACGAGGTGGTCGAGGGCATCGTGTACTGGCTCTTTATGAATGGGTTCTATAGGATCCATGACTCGTTGCTTTTCAGAGACTTTCTCTTCAAGCTCAATTTTCCTCCCACTGCCTCTATCAAGGATAAACTGATTTTTCAAGAAGATGGCATGACGGCTCACAAACACATTGTGATCCTCTGAGACGTAAAAATTGTATCCTAATGACTCTTTAGGATATCCTATAAAACGAGCACTTATGGTCCTAGCCTCTAACTTGTCCGCCTGTAGTCTCTTGACGTGGGCCGGACATCCCCAAATCTTGAGATGACCCAGACTTGGTTTCTTACCATGCCATATCTCATACGGTGTGGTAGGAACGGATTTAGAGGGAACTCTATTCAATAAATAAATCGCTGTGAGTAAGGCATCTCCCCAAAGGAACATAGGTAAATCAGTGAAGCTCATCATGGACCTGACCATATCCAATAGGGTCCGATTCCTCCTCTCTGACACCCCGTTGAGTTGAGGTGTACCCGGAGGTGTCCATTGTGAGACTATGCCGTTTTCCTTGAGATAGTCCCGGAATTCTCCACTAAGGTATTCTCCTCCTCGATCTGATCGAAGAGCCTTAAGAGATTTTCCGGTTTGTTTTTCTACTTCATTCTTGAACTCTTTGAACTTTTCAAAGGATTCAGACTTGTGTCTCATAAGATACACATACCCATATCGTGAATAATCATCGGTAAAGGTAATGAAGTAAGAATAACGTCCCCTGGCTAGCACATCGAATGGGCCACATACATCTGTATGTACTAGGGTAAGTATTTCAGTGGTCCTCTCCCCATGTCCTACAAAGGGCAATCTAGCCATTTTTCCTTGAAGACAGGACTCGCAAACTGGATATGACTCGGAAGTCAATGAGCCGAGAAGCCCATCTTTATTCATTTTGTTCATCCTATCCTCTCCAATATGGCCAAGTCTGAGGTGCCACAAATATCTTTGGTTTATCTCATCTCTAGATCTTTTGGATCCTTTGGCACTCACTTCTTGCTCGGTAATATTCACAGATACATCCATATGTAAATGATAGAGATTGTCGATCATGAAACCACGTGCGACTATTTTATTTCTCAAATAAATAGAACAGCAGTCTTTGTCAAAAGTAAAAACATGACCTTCCTGTGCTAGACATGAAATAGAAATCAAATTTCTGCTAGCAGCAGGTACATAATAGCAGTCTCTAAGTAATAAACTAAATCCAGACAGTAGTCGCAGATGGTAGGTGCCCACAGCCACAGCAGCAACTTTTGCCCCGTTGCCAGCCCAAAGGGTTACCGTACCTTTCGCCAGCCTTCTACTTTCCTTTAGACCCTGCATGGTAGTGCATAGATGAGCACTAGAACCAGAATCTATAACCCAACTAGAAGTAGAAGAAACCGTTAGATTAGTTTCAATTATGAGCAAGTCTATACCTTCTGAAGGTGTGTCACCTTTCTTGTTCTTCAAGCTCTCGAGGTATGAAGGACAGTTTCTCTTCCAGTGGCCGTCGACATTGCAGTGGAAATATTTTCCTTTGTCATTAGCCTTTTTCTTTTGAACTTCCTTCTTCGGCTTTTTGTCTTTCTTCTGCTTCTTAGCAGGCTTCTTTTTCTTCCAAGTAGACTTTCTCTTGGAATCAGAAGTCAACTCAGCAGCAAGGACATTGCCCCTTGAACTTTTCAAGGCTCCCTCAGCAGTTACCAACATGTTGATCAGTTCAGTCTTAGTGCATTCAATCTTATTCATGTGGTAGTTTACTATAAACTGACCAAATGAATCAGGAAGTGACTGTAGGATCAAATCCACTTGTAATTCCTTGTGCATGTTCATCCCGAGCTTCTCAAGCTCCTCAAGATCTTTGATCATGGTCAGACCGTGATCATGGACAGACTGTCCTTCGCGCATCTTTGTCTTGAAGAGCCTCTTGGACACTTCAAAACGAGCTGTGCGACTCTGCTCACCATACAACTCTTGCAGGTGTGCTAGTATGTCCCTAGCAGTCTTGAGATTCTCATGCTGGCATTGGAGTTCATTAGACATGGATGCCATCATATAGCACTTGACTCTAATGTCAACATCCAGCCATTTTTGATGCATCTGTCGCTGAACATCAGTAGGACGTGCTGGTAGTGTGGGGATATCTGAATCGAGTATGTAGCCTATTTTCTCACAGTCCAAAACAATTTTGAGGTTTCTAAGCCAGTCTTTATAATTGGTTCCGGTCAATCGGTTGGTCTCAAGAATACGGGTCAAAGGGTTTGAAGCTGACATTGTATCTGCAGAGAGTAAAGATTCTAGTTAGACTTTTGTACTTGATCCTAATCTGTTCTAAGGTCTTTTAGAACAAATGTAACTCCCACTATTTTCTCGAATCCCTCACACTCCTCTAGTAGGAAAACGGAAATCCCACACGACTAGGGTTTCTAGTAGGTACTGCGGTCCCACCAATTTACATGCCACCTCACCTAACAGTTATTGGTGACACATAGATTGATGAATGTACAACTCTTGTACAATGCTTCTCAAGCATCTTGCAGTGCAACTTGGTCTCTAAGCCATGAAAACCTCACCTAACAGTTATTGGTCCCATCGCTTAGTTAAGTCAGACCCACCGTATAACCGTAGGAATAAAGTCGTCATTGGGTCCTCACCTAACAGTTATTGGTGCCCAACCCCACCTTTACCCTACAACATCTCATGTCTATAGAGAGGTCCAGCCCCCCGATGCAACTTGACCACTGTGTCCAGCCGAGACAAATCAACATCAGAAAGGCCTTAGCAGCTCTACTACAGTGGAAGACCTATTGACTTAATATTGGTTAATCAGGTCTTAGTGTTTGCAACTTGAGCTCTTCATAAGAGGTAATCGAACAATTGGCCAGGTAAGCAGGTGGGAGGCTCCCCTTACTCAGAGAGTAAGATCCTAATTAAGTAACCAACTTTCATGCTTTCCTAGACACCAATTAGATCAATTAATCTAATATGACTTGCTCATGTCGGTTCACTCTCGACTTGATTGAGGAGGTTTTAATTTAGGTCTCAATTGGGTTTGCTACATCATATGTAAACCTATCTACCCGACTCACATTCACATCACATGCAAACGGCGCATTGCAGGCATTCATAATCGCAGCAATAATTAAAGCTAAACTTTAAATAGGTGATGATCATGGATCCTAGTTAGGTCGTATTACAAGCACATGCACGTCAATCGATCAACTGATCTTCAACTCTTGAATTGGTTTCAAGCCTCCTTGACTCGATCCTTGACCAACTCTTGATCCAATCGCCATCAGCCGCTTGGAGCCCTGTTCATCTCATGCAACATCTTCGACTTGATCGTTGACGTACATCACATCACAGAAATACAACCAGATGTAAAATAAAAATAAAAATAAATTACATCTCCTTTTAGGAGGCACGCAGGCCTCTCAAAACATCAAATAAGATGCATGCAAGCATCTGAAAAATTACATGACATCGCAGGTCATTACATTTGATACCAAAAGGGTTTGAATCCTATGATCATCACCATATGCAACAATTATAATTTTCAGATCTGAAAACTAACTGATTATGTCATGACATAGGTTGCTGATCATGCTAATCATGATTCTAAACTTTGTAATCTCATTAACAACGCAATTAGAATCATCATTTTATCACATAAAAATCAGCATGCAAAAATCAGCACCCCTGAAAAATCTGCATGCAGAAATTTTCAGCATGCATGATCATTCAATTTTCAGATCTAATAAGCCTTTAGATATTTAATTCTTACCTTAATCTACGAAGCCTAGGCTCTGATACCACTGTTGGAAACCCGCCCATGCCGCTGATATTTCAAAAAAATTCAGATGGCAGCGGAATCGGCATAAGCGGGATCGACGTTCATCGCATGAACGTTGTTTCATGAACCGTTCGTAGTTAGATAAGAATTAAAACTTTTAAATACATTTAGAAGATCAGATCTTCACCTTGTGCGGGTAGATGATCACCGCAAACTGAAGTTCGTGGTCTAGGATGAAGGTTCGCTTGAAGCCGTTCAAGTGCCCGGCCTCTACGGGTATCCACACGAAGCAGTGATCCGATCAAAGCTCTCTTGTCTTCCCGGGGTGCTAGCTCCCTTGCAAAGACTTCTTTTGATGGCTGATTTCCTCTCTTTCAATCAACCCTTGATCGTGCTTGAGAGGAGGAAGAAGAAGGATGAAGAAGAGGAAGAAGAACGAAGCCCCTTGCAGCCTTTCTTTTTCTCCCTGCGTTGGAGCCAAGGAAGAAGACCAAGAGGAGGGAGACGCCTCCTCTTCTTTTTTCCTTTGCTGATGGCGGCTGAACCAAGGAAGGGAGAGGGGTGGCCACGGCTTGGAAGAGGAGAGGGAGAGCTCATCTAGGGCGCCGGCCCCCTTTGCCCCTTTTTATAACCATCTAGGGCTCCTACAATCTAGGAGCCCTAGAGTAATTACCTTTCTCTTCTCCCTTCTCCACATGGAAAAGGGAGGGGCATATTCCCCTCCTCATGGTTAACCCTAATCCACATTAAGTAGGGTTTGAAATGCCCTAATGTGGTCAAGCCCTAATCCAATTAGGCTTAGCCCAAGGGTGAACCAATTAGGATCCAATCTAGGTAAGTCCTAATCCAATTAGAACTTAAATCAATTTTGACTCAATTGAACTCTTCAATCCTAATCCAATTAGGAGTCTTATTGATTCATTAGATTGATAATTAATTGTGACTTAAGAAACCCTAATCCAAATTAGGACATATTTAATTTTAGTCCTAATCCAATTAGGACTCTATTTGAATCCGAAGTCCTAATCCGATTAGGACTCTAGGAATCCTACTCCAAGTAGGAATCCAATTTTGATTCAAAACTCCTAATCTCATTAGGATTGCAGGAATCCTATTCCAAGTAGGAATCCCAGTCCTACTCCAACTAGGATTTCCAGTCCTAATCCAATTAGGACTCTAGGAATCCTACCCGAAGTAGGACTCTTGTTTTAAGTCCAATTAATTAATTCCCTTTGTTCCTTCTTCAACTTCTTATCAATCAAATTGATTACTTGTGATTCATAATCACTTTTCAACCATCGGATCGGTCAATACTTCTAGTGTGTGTGACCCCATAGGTTCTACTCTGACTGGTAGTGAGATATATTATGATCTCTATCACAATATCATTGAAAACTCCTTTCAATGGGTTGGAACGATTCCAACTCAACTCATTAGGGTTTATCGATCATCAAGATAATCCCTATGAGTCCCACCATCCACCAGTGACACCTAGCAGCATGTAGTGGCTACCCAGTAGAATAGAAAGATTAACCTCTAGGTGCAGTTAACGTGTGATACAGTCCTACTATCGTGGATCCCTACAGGACGGAGGTCATGGACAACTCATCAAACCCCATCGTCTGTCATATGTCAAGATTTATTTGACTTGAGTTCGATAGTGGAAAACTCTTTTTCCACTTTATATTACTGCCCTGGCCAAGGTCTTAGAACTCAGTCTAACAAATCACATAGGATCACTCCTCTTCTATCAAGGTCGATAGATTCCTTATAGGTGCATACCCTACTCCTACAGTGAACTTACTGCAGCCAATCTACACTGCATGGACCATATGGCTAGAGACCATGTATGTGTGCAGTCAAACTACAATAACCTCACTGTGAGTAGCCGAAGCACCGCTGGTCAAAGGACCAGTCACACTACTGCAACATCAAGCAAGTCACTGACGAGTGGATAGACATCCAAGTGACTTCTTGTCTTGGTCACGCTCAGTACCCTTGTTCTCTAACAAGCACCTGCACTATCACTTCAGTGTCCCTACACTGTGGACTCAAGTCTCGTCCATCCATAAGAAAAGTGATCTGTGCACTGATCGGATCGATCACCGTCCTCGTGATGATCCATTGATCAGGAGCATTTAGAAATTAATCACCAATGATACATAGCTCAAATTCTCAACTCTTGAGAATATGTATCATCATCTTATTAATTTCTTGGACGATTCATAGACACATAAATAATATGAATGAAAAAGATGCCTTTTATTTATTCAATAATAAACAGTCAAGTACAAAATTATGTCCCTAGAATCAACAATGTGTCAGCCAAATTGGCTTCTAGGGCATACATCTAACACAATCAGCCATAAACCTAAGCCCCATCTTCTCAAGATGTATTTCAGTTTTCTGCTGACTTATCTGCTTAGTGAATGGGTCCACCACATTTCCTGTGGAGTCTACTTTTTGATCCTCTATTTATTTCTTTTCGAGGTAGTCACTTATTAGGTTAAACCGCCGCTCTATGTGCTTCGGTTCCTGGTGAGACCTTTGGCTCCTTAGCTAGTGCTATGGTGCCTTTGTTATTGCAGTAGAGTGTTATGGCATCTGATGCCATTACACCTAACTCTGCAATGAACTTCTTAAACCAAAAAGTTTCCACTGCACCCTTAGAGACAGTTTGACATTCAGCTTCTAAGGTAGAATCTACAATGATCGGTTGTTTGGAACTCTTCCAATTTACTCAACCACCGTTGCACGTATTCTAATGTAGACTTTCTATCATCAATATGTGTGCATCCTTCTACCTTCAACTCTTATCTTCTCCCAAAGATCAAGAACATGTCCTTAGTTCTTCTTAAGTACTCAAGACTGTTCTTCACAGCTATCCTGCGCTTCTTGCCTGGATTTGACTGATATATGAAGGATTCTAGCATGCTATAATGGGCAGCGGAAGCTAGGAATTTTAAAAATTTCTTGATAAAGTTTCTTAACATAAAACCCTTATAAGCCAAGATCACCTTAATGGAAGCAATCAAATAATATAATATAAATACAGAAATAGAAGAATACCTCTAACGCTAATCCAATATGCAGAATTTTCACTAGGTGCCCAAGTGTTCACCCTCCAACGTTGATCCACACGAAAACTTGATTTAAGTCTTAAGCTCCAAAGACTTTGATCCTTAATGCAGAATTCTTCTAAAGAACTCTAATGGCTTGCTTTCCTTTCTTTCTATTTTTCTTTAGCCTTCTAAAATCACTTCTAATCCTTTTTGTCCTAAAGAAGACCACCTTATCTTGGCTTAGGACACACTAGAAGCAATGCTAGAAAGAAAGAAACTAATGTAAGAAAGAAAGAAGAGAGGAGTGGGGTGGAGTTGGAATGATGAAACCCATGGAGTGCTAGCCTATTTATAATAGGTGTAGGGATGCATCTCCAAGGGATGCATCCATCCACACATCCTCTCATGAAAGGGCATCATCTAAAGGGCCATATCAAATAAGAGGAGGTGCAGATCAAGTGAGGAGGTGTATCAAATAATATGTCCTTTCATGTGGTGCCATATTTTGACCAAGTCAACATCACATGCTAATCACATGTCCATCACGCCTCACCTCTTGATCTTTCATGATGATGATCCAAGGGCTCCAATACAAGGTGCCATTCACTTGACCCATTATGTCTTCATCCAATGGTGGGATTAAGATCCAATAGTCAATTATGGTAGCCATCCTCTAACTCAATCCAATTGGGTTAAACCAACTCTTCATTATGTCTTCATCCAACGGTAGATCAAGATCTAACGGTCTAGATTGAATGATTTATTAAATCTAATCCAATTAGACTCAAACCAAGCCAATTAGGTGCCAACTCTTGGCTAACCCATATTAGAACATGATCTAATCCAATTAGATCAATTAAGAATCGGATTCGAATCCAATTCGAATCAAGAGCTAAGGGTTTGCAACACCTGCTAGGATGTCTATCTTGCAAACATGATCTAATCCAATTAGACCCTTAATAAGTTTTCTTGTGTGTGACCCATTGGGTTCCATACTTAGCCAGCAATAGGTGTGAGTGCGAGTTGACCCAACTTGATTAGAACTCTTCTAATCGATTTAAGTCCAAACTGTGCGAACCCGAACATAACCATTAGAATCCTTTCTAATTGGTGATCGAATTAAACTCTTTAATTTGATCAAACCTATAAGACAAGATTGACGTCTAGCAACGTGTCATGTCTACCCGAAAAATATGAAATTTGGTAGAAATACCAAAAATACCCTTCAGTGGCAAGTTACCATGCAATTCAATCCTTTAAACAAACTGCATCCCGAATATGTATATGAGTATGAATATATGTCAAACTCAATTTCATATTCATATATTTCTCAATCTTCTAATGATAATTCGAATAATAAAATATTAGAAACTCTTTCTAATTTTCATTGTGCTTTGATCAAAGGCTTCCTGAATTATCATATGATTAGAATAAATAGGATGCGATCTTCTCTTACTAGAAGTGATTAATTCCTTGTTGACCTACTCATAACCTTCGTACACATTCCACCATATCCAGAAGACCTCGTATATAACTTATTGTCATGAATGAGTGGAAACCAAAATATGGATTTATGTGCACAAGATACTATGGTGATCTCAGGTCAAAGGATCAGTTGCACAACTTCCACTAAGAGAATCATCTTTTAACATGTAAGTAAGACTTCATAAGATTTCTCTTTGTAGGTCAATTCAGTGAACTCATTTCTCTAATGAGCACCCACATCTTTGCATTAGTGTCTCCACACAAGTGATTGTGAGATCAATCACCCTCTGCATCGAGCATACATAAGATGTGCCAGTCTTCCGGTAAACATTGATCCCCAACTCAATGTACCAATGACTGGGAATATTTAAGATTAGAATTTTAGGATTTTAGGTCTCACTAGTATGATCTCATCATAGCCTCAAAATCATTGCCTTAATCTAAGGAGTTCATCACAAATATAATCAACAGCATATGATGAAACACAATGCCTTTATTTATATTGAATGTCATGTACATGATTTGGAAAATCAAAAGAAAATCCTTCACAATACATATTGCGATTGGCTTGCAGGACATCTACTCTTTCAATCTCCCACTTGCGCTAAAGCCAATCGCCCTTATATTTCATCCCCATGATAGTCAACTTTAAAGACCACGCAATAGCACGTATCTGGTAGGATAGTAATTACGGATATTGATCCACAGAAATTGGGGTATAGTTGTTTTCTTAAAAATAAAAATATTTAAAAGGATGAATTTGTGAAGACTATTAAACTAAGCAATTTAATAAAAGAAAATGCAATTAAAATGATATCAGTTTGGGAGAATCTAGGGCAAGGAATTCACCACTAACATCAGAACAAGGGTTATTTATAATTTATTTCATTCTTGGATTAACATGCAAATTGGCTACAAGCCTAATAAGCATTCGAATTGAAATTCACAAAAGTAATTTAGGCATAATCCATCTTCAGTTGGCATGAAATGTCTACCCTAATCTAAGGTGGCAGCACATCGCATCTTCCCTAAGCATGGACTATCTTATATTTACTTAGTGATCATGAAGAACAGTTGTATAAACATCATACTTAAAATCACAGAAATTAAATATGATTCAAAAGAAGATATCCATTAAAAACAATAAGTTCATACAACCCCAAGAATAAAATAAAATATAAAACCCATGTCCCTGTGTTAGGACTGCATCCAGCCCTAGAGAGGAGATCAGCCTTCCATGGAGTGGAGGATGGCAGCAGCAGTGGCACAGCAGCGGGCTCCCATCATGGCTACCTCCATTTCTTCGACGTCTCCTTCCGGTGTAGCTTCTACTGAAAACGGCTCCCTCTCAGCTCTTCTGAGAAATCATTCCCAGAATACTCAAGAAACTCTTCTCCCTCCTCTGTCTTCTGTGGGATTTTGCCTGTGAGCTCCGCTTGGGACCAGCCGGCTCCCTCCTTCCGAATAGCTTGCCAAAGAGAAGTTGATCCCCCTGTTTCTCGTCTGGACCTTTTATAGGCTGCACTCCTCCCCTCTCCTCCCCTGTTGCAAGATAAGGATGGAAGGCAGATAACTCTCGATCCTTGGATGTGAAGCTGGATTCGAATTGATCCGAGAGCGGTTGTGAACACGTTGAACAAGAGGATGAGGATGAATCGCGCCATAAAAGGGACTTGATATGTGAGAAGACTCTGTTCTTTGGATTCGGACGGGATACAATGACGTGGAATGCATGCGGAAGAAGGATTGGGCGCACGAGATGTTGAGATCTTCGAAGCTTGTTCGTGGATGAACTCTTGTTCCGCTGGGGAGAATCCGGAAGAAACTGATGCTGCTGGATGGAGCTGATCCGGTCGAGATGCGGTTGGGAGTGGATCTGAAACAGGGAAAGATGCAGGACGTGGCCAACTCGGGAAGCACGCATGAACTTGTGGAGCGGAATAGCTGGGTCGTTGGGAGATTCCTTGGGATCAAGCTGGGAGAGTAATGGTTCTGAAAGTTGGATAGGATTTATCTTGGGAGGATAAGTTCGGGAAAGTTTGGGAACACGTCACGGAGGGAATGCGGAGGATGCAGGGGATTTGGAAGAAGCTGGGAGGTGATTGCGGATGGGAGCTTGGATGATTCCGCAGAGAAAATCTGGGAGATAAATCAGTTCGGAGTTTATCCATGGATATGCTGGGATTAATCCGGACGATGGCTGACCGTGGGATGCTGGGAAGCAATCTGGGAAGAAGAGGATCAAGTGGATAGGCTGATACTCTGTTCCGAAGGAAGAGGATGCTGGAAGAAGTTGGATACGGTAGATGCTGTGCATTTGGTTCAGATTCGTGAAGGAAGAACAGGCGATGCTCATAGCTAGGATGCTAATCCGGAAGATGTTGGGATGAATCCGTGGATAAGGGGATCTTTGGAATCAAGCCGGAAGAGGAGGATTGGGATGAAGTGATAGATTCGGCTGGGAAGATAAGGCTGTGGAGGCTTGATTTGTGGACACGGGATAGGTAGCTTGGGCTTATCCGTGGGCGTTCGGAAGAAATGGGGTGCTGATCCGAACGGGAGAAGATCACGGTTGGGAGGATGTGATGAGCCCGACGCGTGGAAGAAGTGGAAGATGAGAAAAATGCGGAAGGGAAGAGCATGCACGAGATGTAAAGCAGGGGAATTAACATGTGGATTCAGTTGGGATTATTTGAGTGGGGGAGATGTTTGTTCTGTTCTTTGGACATGAGAGGGAGAGTGGAAGCTTGATCTCTAAATACTTAAAGGGTGACGTGGACACGGGTTCAGCTGCAAATGCGACCTGCACACATGAGACTCGACCAATAAAATTAAGCAAACTCGAATTATTTTTAATAATGCCGTAATGAAGGGGAAAACATTTTCTTATGTTTAAATCTAAAAATATATGTATAAAAATAATCATAAGTGCCATGAAAAATAGATTAATTTATACATTATTTAGCACTTATTACACCCCCAAACCTACACTTTGCTAGTCCTCGAGCAAAATAAAACTAACTCACTTTCGCAGGAATCGCGATTGCATTTACCGTATGCAATAAGGCTTTAAACCCCTAAGTGGCCCTAGTGGACGAGTTTTGTCTCGTGAGGGTTTCTGGCTCAGATACCCACAAACTGTTGTCTCTACCCAAAGAGTTTATTGTTTTATAAAATCTAACTTCAAATGCATAAGTGCCAAGAATTTCAAAAGCACACAAAGTTTTAATTACTAAGTCAGCCCAAATCTTAGGTCAGTATGCAACTTAAGTTGAAGTCATTAAGTTTCCGTTAGAGAATTGTAAGGCTAATTTATACTTGGGTGCTCGGTGATATCTTGACCATACACAAGCTAAGGCTTTAGATTCTCCAAAATACTGCTAAAACTAGTAGTTTCCAAGAATTGGTCAGATAAGACCTAATCACTGATTTAAAATCATCCTATCTTGCAAGATTTCGAGAGTTGTGGATGTTTACTTTAATACCTCATGGGCTTTATCTGTAATATTCCAGTTTACTCGAATGTTTATAACGACGGCTTTCACACTATCGTCTTTTTCAAGGTCAATATTATTATTATTTTTTATATTTTTTTATTTTATATTTTTTTTTATTTTGTATTTATAAATAAATTACACACTTTTACTCTTGTAATGATTCCTCCGTGTAGCGAGCATTCAGTCAACACTCCCACACCAGATGGCATAAGGGGTTGGGCATTAAGACTCCCCTGCGGACCTATGCTCGGGTTCCTCATCACAAGCCCGCTGACCTTTGACAATAGGTAGCCCTTTTCGATGTACCTGACTAAATTCACTCTTTTTTTTCTTTTTTTTTTCTTTTTTTTTTGATAAAAGTGAATTAGATAAGTATGATTCATCAGGACTCAAGGTTGCTACCAGACTTAACAACATAATGTTGAACCTAACCCTTAGAAGTGTAGGCCATGTGTGTTGTGAAATTCCAAAGTAAAAATTATCTTACAACTCACTAAAAGAACTTTTAATGAAAAGAACTCAAATAGTCTTACTCCTGACTAATCATTGAGCTTTTTAGATTTTATATACTTTGTGTTTTTATCATTTCAGCACTAAGGCATAGAAATTAAGTTTTTTTTTTCTTCTTTTTTTTTTCGAAAAATTTATTCAAAAATACGAAAATGCGAAAAATTTCTTCAAAAATTTGAATCCTATACCCCCCAACCTAGATCAGACATTGTCCTCAATGTTTTTTTTTATTTTTTTATTTTATTTTTTTTGAGATATTATATTATGATTTTTAATTTTTTTAATATATTTTTTTATTTGGGATGAAAATATGATGCATATGGAGTATAGAAGCATGTTACCTTAGCTGCATCAGTAATATGAGGACTCCTGCTAAGAAATTGAAAAAATACAATAAGAAAAAATGCAAAAATGACCTATGAAAATTGGGTTGCCTCCCAACAAGCGCTAAGTTTAACGTCTTCAGCCAGACGCAGCGCATCCTTATCAAATCATACCGGGTAATGTCGAGTTCTCCAAGGAAGAAAATTTGTGGGAGACTGATTGTCGAGCAAGAAGTTGACTGCTTCTATGGCCTTGTCTATATCTAAGTCAAAATGGGCCAAGCATGTTTTCAGAAGGTCATCTGCTAAAATATAGGAAAGGTTTTCTTCTACAAGATCGTCCATTTTATCTATTAGGAAGCACTCAACTTTCTTTGCGGGTTGATCAGAGGCACGAAATATATTTAACTTGACCTTCATATTCCCAAAGGATATATTCATCACCCCAGTTCTACAATTTATACTCGCATTGGCTGTAGCTAAAAAGGGGCGCCCAAGGATCACGGGGATTTGTTTCTTAGGATTAGGCTCATGTTCCATATCAAGGACGATAAAATCTACTGGAAAATAGAATTTGTCTACCTTGACAAGAACATCTTCAATTATCCCACGTGGTGTTTTTACAGATCGATCAGCCAATTGAAGGGATACTGAGGTTGGTTTCAACTCACCTAACCCAAGTTTCTCATAAACTGAGTAAGGTAAAAGGTTGACACTTGCCCCTAGATCTAATAGTGCTCGATTAATGAAATTATTTCCTAAGACACAGGAGATGGTGGGAGCACCAGGATCTTTGAATTTCGGAGGAGTGTTGTGTTGGAGAATAGAACTCACTTGCTCAGTTAGGAAGATCTTTTTAGGCACATGTGTCCTAGATTTTCGCTTTTGGGTACAAAGATCTTTGAGAAATTTGGCATAGGAGGGAACTTGTCGAATAGCATCAAGAAGCGGAAGGTTAATTTTTACTTGTTTGAAAATTTTCATCATCTCCTGTAGTGAAGTTCCTTTCTTGCCAAAGGGAGTGGGTGCATTAAGTGCTTCAGGAAATGGGGCCTTTGGAATGTGAGTTTCGGCAGAAGGTGGACTAGCTGAAGAAGAAGAAAAAGGTTTTAGATTTTCATTTGATATTTTTCTATCCTTTTCTTCACCTTCCTTATTGTTATCCTTCCTAATCTTATTGTCTACTACACGTCCACTCCTTAGGGTAGTCAAAGCATTGGCTTGTTCATGATGAATTGTATTTAGTTGATTTTCTTGAGCCATGTATTGTCCCCTAGGATTACTCACTGGTTGGCTTGGAAGCTTTCCTTCCTCTCGCTTGTTCAGTGCATTAGCTAGTTGCCCCATTTGGGATTCTATCTTGGCGATGGATTGCGTGTGAGAGTGCACCAATTGTGTAATGGTTTCCAAACCTTGAAGGGCGGTCAACACTTTCTCCTCAAAGGCTGTGTTTCTTTGGGGTGGAGGAGGAGTGTGTTGAAATTGAGTCGAAAGACGGTAGGGATTAACATTCTGGAATGGTTGAAAATTTTGGGAATAAGGTTGGGAAGTATTGGGAGTCTGCTGCTTCCAAGAGAAATTCGGATGGTTGCGCCATCCCGGGTTGTAAGTGGTAGAATATGGATCATTACCCGGTCGGGACTGTGTTTGGGCAGCATTTACTTGTTCTTGCACAAATTCAGGGTATTGAGCTGCCAAAGGGCACTCAAAAATAGGGTGAGACGGGCTAGAACAGAGAGCACAAACTTGTGCTTGGGGAAAGTTTGGAAGTTGTTCTCTAGACATTAGCTGGTCCAACTTGCGAGGTAGTGCATCTACTTTGTCAGATAGACCTATGGACTGGCTAACTTCATATATGGTTCCTTTTCTTTGAGAACTCGGGGGTGCTTGACGAGCAGAGGAAGCATGGTGGAGGAAATTTTCATTAAGGTTCTCAAACAATTGCCATGCCTCATGTTCACTTTTAAGCATGAAAGTACCCCCACAAGAAGCATCAACCATTTGACGATTTCGTTCGGACAGTCCGTCATAAAAGCATTGCACTAATTGCCACTTGGGTATTTGATGATGCGGGCATTTTCGGAGTAAATCTCTAAATTTTTCTCAAGTTTCATGAAATTCTTCCCCGTCAGATTGGGAGAAGTTCGTGATAGCACGCCTAAATTGGTTTGTTCTTCCTATGGGAAAATATTTTTTTAGAAATTCATGTTGCATTTGAGCCCATGAAAGAATAGAATTAGCTTCTAATGAATAGAGCCACTGCTTAGCTCTATCCTTAAGGAAGAAAGGGAATAGCCTAAGTTTCAGAGCATCATCAGTGAAGTTCTGAATTTTGACAGTGGTGCAGATCTCAAGGAACTCATCTAAATGTTTGTATGGGTCTTCATTGTTGAGTCCATAAAAAGAGGGAAGCATTTGGATAACACTAGATTTAATTTCAAATTGTGCAGCAGCAGTGGTATCAGGTAGTCGAATACAAGATGGAGAGGTATAAATGGAAGGAGTAAAGTACTCCTTTAACAACTTGGGTTGTTCTTCAGCCATCTCGACAGGTGGGGCAGATCCTATGGTTCTATAGGTGCGGATTTCGGCTCGAAGGGTCCTAATAGAACGCTCTATTTCAAGGTCAAAAGGTATTAATTCCGGAGATCTGGAACGACACCCTAACATACACTAATGCTTTTCTAATCAGTCAAGTGATGCTAAGCATGCATTAAAAGAAAAACACTTCAAATCCTTATGTTTGCCCTAAAATCACTAGACAGCTCCTAACTGGTTTGAAGAGGGCACCTAAGCCTCCAATCCGGTCTAATGACTGAGTTGACCAGGTAAGCTCCCAAGTAAGTGGGGGGGTCACGATGCGTTGCAAAGGTCCCACTTAAAAATTACTTGCCTCGAACAGATGAACTGTCTCCCTTGGGACAAAGCTTGCCTAGACATCAACTGAGCCACAGAGCGAAATTGGTGCAACTTTCGGTGATCTTCGTCCTATTGAGCTCGAATGTCCCTAGGGGCCAACGTCTAATTGATTTTAATTAAAATGATAGCTATGTGCGAATTGGTTCACCTAATTCGGGCAAGAATTTGGTGATGAAATCCAGTTCTTATCTTGTTGGGGTGATTGCCCTTACTATGTGCGGATTAATTGGTGTGTGTATCAAGCATGCATTCACACTTTTACTGAAATTAAAATCCAACAATCACCACACAATTTCAAGCAAACTAGGGATCAATTTAAATAAGAAAGGTTTAGAGGTTACCAAAGGAAATTTTTTCAGCAATTTTTTTTTATTTTTTAGGCAAACCTCTACAGCATTCCTTCTCTAGCAGTTCCTTTTTTTGATTGTCCCAGATGCTCTCTTTGATTCCTGATCAAATCATACAAAAAGAAAAACCCAAAAATTAGTAAGAGAGAAAAAAAGGGATAAGTAAAGTAACAAAAATAGAAAATATTTTTATTATATATTTTTTAGATATATATATATAATTATTATTATTTTATTTTTATTTATTTATTTTTAAATTTTTTATGAAAAGAAAAACAACTATGCTAGCAATCCCCGGCAACGGCGCCAAAAATTGATAGTCAACTTTAAAGACTACGCAATAGCACGTATCTGGTAGGATAGTGATTACGGGTATCGATCCACCGGGATTGGGGTATAGTTGTTTTCTTAAAAATAAAAATATTTAAAAGGATGAATTTGTGAAGACTATTAAACTAAGCAATTTAATAAAAGAAAATGCAATTAAAATGATATCAGTTTGGGAGAATCTAGGGCAAGGAATTCACCACTAACATCACAACAAGGGTTATTTATAATTTATTTCGTTCTTGGATTAACATGCAAATTGGCTACAAGCCTAATAAGCATTCGAATAGAAATTCACAAAAGTAATTTAGGCATAATCCATCTTCAGTTGGCATGAAATGTCTTCCCTAATTTAAGGTGGCAGCACATCGCATCTTCCCTAAGCATGGACTATCTAATATTTACTTAGTGATCATGAAGAACAGTTGTATAAACATTATACTTAAAATCACAGAAATTAAATATGATTCAAAAGAAGATATCCATTAAAAACAATAAGTTCATATAACCCCAAGAATATAAAATGAAATATAAAACCCATGTCCCTGTGTTAGGGCTGCATCCAGCCCTAGAGAGGAGATCAGCCTTCCATGGAGTGGAGAACGGCAGCAGCAGTGGCACAGCAGCGGGCTCCCATCATGGCTACCTCCATTTCTTCGACGTCTCCTTCCGGTGTAGCTTCTACTGAAAACGGCTCCCTCTCAGCTCTTCTGAGAAATCATTCCCAGAATACTCAAGAAACTCTTCTCCCTCCTCTGTCTTCTGTGGGATTTTGCCTGTGAGCTCCGCTTGGGACCAGCCGGCTCGCTCCTTCCGAATAGGTTGCCAAAGAGAAGTTGATCCCCCTGTTTCTCGTCTGGACCTTTTATAGGCTGCACTCCTCCCCTCTCCTCCCCTGTTGCAAGATAAGGATGGAAGGCAGATAACTCTCGATCCTTGGACGTGAAGCTGGATTCGAATTGATCCGAGAGCGGTTGTGAACATGTTGAACAAGAGGATGAGGATGAATCGCGCCATAAAAGGGAATTGATATGTGAGAAGACTCTGTTCTTTGGATTCGGACGGGATACAATGACGTGGAATGCATGCGGAAGAAGGATTGGGCGCACGAGATGTTGAGATCTTCGAAGCTTGTTCGTGGATGAACTCTTGTTCCGCTGGGGAGAATCCGGAAGAAACTGATGCTGCTGGATGGAGCTGATCCGGTCGAGATGCGGTTGGGAGTGGATCTGAAACAGGGAAAGATGCAGGACGTGGCCAACTCGGGAAGCACGCATGAACTTGTGGAGCGGAATAGCTGGGTCGTTGGGAGATTCCTTGGGATCAAGCTGGGAGAGTAATGGTTCTGAAAGTTGGATAGGATTTATCTTGGGAGGATAAGTTCGGGAAAGTTTGGGAACACGTCACGGAGGGAATGCGGAGGATGCAGGGGATTTGGAAGAAGCTGGGAGGTGATTGCGGATGGGAGCTTGGATGATTCCGAAGAGAAAATCTGGGAGATAAATCAGTTCGGAGTTTATCCATGGATATGCTGGGATTAATCCGGACGATGGCTGACCGTGGGATGCTGGGAAGCAATCTGGGAAGAAGAGGATCAAGTGGATAGGCTGATACTCTGTTCCGAAGGAAGAGGATGCTGGAAGAAGTTGGATACGGTAGATGCTGTGCATTTGGTTCAGACTCGTGAAGGAAGAACAGGCGATGCTCATAGCTAGGATGCTAATCCGGAAGATGTTGGGATGAATCCTTGGATAAGGGGATCTTTGGAATCAAGCCGGAAGAGGAGGATTGGGATGAAGTGATAGATTCGGCTGGGAAGATAAGGCTGTGGAGGCTTGATTTGTGGACACGGGATAGGTAGCTTGGGCTTATCCGTGGGCGTTCGGAAGAAATGGGGTGCTGATCCGAACGGGAGAAGATCACGGTTGGGAGGATGTGATGAGCCCGACGCGTGGAAGAAGTGGAAGATGAGAAAAATGCGGAAGGGAAGAGCATGCACGAGATGTAAAGCAGGGGAATTAACATGTGGATTCAGTTGGGATTATTTGAGTGGGGGAGATGTTTGTTCTGTTCTTTGGACATGAGAGGGAGAGTGGAAACTTGATCTCTAAATACTTAAAGGGTGACGTGGACACGGGTTCAGCTGCAAACACGACCTGCACACATGAGACTTGACCAATAAAATTAAGCAAACTCGAATTATTTTTAATAATGCCGTAATGAAGGGGAAAACATTTTCTTATGTTTAAATCTAAAAATATATGTATAAAAATAATCATAAATGCCATAAAAAATAGATTAATTTATATATTATTTAGCACTTATCACCCCATACAATCGAGGTGGTGATCGAACTGCTGTTGTGATAGAGCTTTAGTGAACGGGTCTGCTAGGTTGTTTTTTGTGTCTACTCGTTCAATGACTATGTCTTGTCTCTCGACGATCTCTCGAATGAGGTGGAAGCGTCTTAGAATGTGCTTGAATTTGTGATGAGACCTTGGTTACTTTGCTTGAGCAACAGCTCTAGTGTTGTCACAATAAACTGGAACTGGTCCAGCAATCTCCGGAACTACTCCCAACTCAGAGATGAACTTCTTCATCCAGACAGCTTCCTCAGCGGCTTCACTTACAGCGATGTATTCTGCCTCAGTAGTTGAGTCAGCTACAGTTTGCTGCTTGGAACTCTTCCAGCTCACTGCACCACCATTTAGGGTAAAGACATACCCTGAAGTGGACTTGCTATCATCTGGGTCTGATTGAAAACTAGAATCAAAAAATCCTTCTAGTTTCAACTCAGATCCTCCATAAACTAGAAAACTATCTTTAGTCCTTCTTAAGTACTTAAGAATATTTTTCACAGCTATCCAATTATTCTCTCCTAGATCAGCCTGGAATCTGCTTGTTATGCCTAAGGCATAAGCAACATCAGGCCTAGTACATAGCATAGCATACATAATTGATCCTACTGCCGAAGCATAGGGAATAAAATTCATTCTATTCCTCTCTTCAGATGTCTTAGGAGACATCTTCTTAGAGAGACGTATGCCATGACTCATAGGTAAGTAACCTCTATTACTTCCTTTCATGCTGAATCTTTTCAGCATACGATCTATGTACTTAGACTGGGACAAGCCTAGCATCCTTTTAGATCTATCCCTATAGATCTTTATACCAAGTATATAGGATGCTTCTCCCAAGTCTTTCATGGAAAAGCTTTTTGATAGCCAAGTCTTGACCGATTGTAACATTGGAATATCATTTCCAATGATTAGTATGTCATCTACATACAATATTAAGAAGACAACGGCACTCCCACTAGTCTTCTTGTACACACATGGTTCATCCATATTTTTGATAAAACC
Source organism: Phoenix dactylifera (assembly GCF_009389715.1). Taxonomy (NCBI): domain Eukaryota; kingdom Viridiplantae; phylum Streptophyta; class Magnoliopsida; order Arecales; family Arecaceae; genus Phoenix; species Phoenix dactylifera. The sequence continues at coordinate 176,288 of NW_024068133.1, forward strand.
AAACTCTTTGACTGTTGTATCAAAACGGATGTTCCAACTCCTCGATGCTTGCTTTAATCCATAAATGGATCTCTTAAGCTTGCATACTTGATTTGCTCTCCCACTTGAGACAAATCCTTCTGGCTGTGTCATGTAAACCTCTTCCTCAAGATAACCATTAAGGAAGGCGGTTTTGACATCCATCTGCCAAATTTTATAATCATAGTATGCAGCTATTGCAAGCAAAATTCGAATAGATTTAAGCATGGCAACTGGTGAAAAAGTTTCATCATAGTCAATTCCTTGCTTTTGCCTAAAACCTTTTGCCACCAATCTAGTGAAAGTGAATCCTAGGTTCTTCGGTGTTTAGCATGCTGAATTTTTTTTTTTTTTTGAAAACCATGGCTGAGCCTGATCGGGTTGCCTACGTACCCCTTCATAAGGGGGATCAAGCCATACGTAGTTCTTTTTAAGTTTTAAAACGCAGCGGAAAAAACCGAATCAAACAATTTAATTCATGCATGCTTACAAGATCAAATCTAGAAATCAGCACCTTAAGAACACATAGGATTATGCCGAAATCATTTAAACAATTATGCTAAAACTTTTATGCATGATTAACTATCAGATCTGAAACTTAAGAACTCTATTCCAATTAATCTCCGAATATCCATCGAATGGATTCTGGAGATATCTCCGTGAGGAGCCCCAAAAGAGGGTAAAACCTCGGGAAATTGGACCTAGATCTTGACACCATAATAAATGATTAATGCTAGATTAATACCTTTTATGATGGATGAAAGTTGTGAATCTGATTCTTGACTTCGCAGCCACGCACACGAATGGCCTCTACGAGAAGTACACGCGAAGTCCTGAAGGATCTTCTTCCGCAACAGTGCTAGCAGCTGCAGAACACTTGAAAGCTGAAATCTGCCCGCCGGGATTCAATCAATTCTTGATCAATCGTCTTGAAGCAGATAGAGATGAGGTTTGTAAGGGAAGTAGAGGACTCAGATCTGATCTTGAATCTTCTAGATATTCACCCTGAAAACCCTATCTAAAATGGAGAAGAAGAGGAGGAGGAGGCGGGTGAGGAAGAAGGCTGCAATGGATGTGTTTTTGGTGTCCATATTTGACCCCTTTTAATGGCCTCCGAATTTTCATTCAAAATTCGAAATTTATTTTCAGAAAACCTCTTTTAGTTAGCACATGCAAAGCAATAGGAACAACCCAAATCAGATCTCAACCAAATCTGATTTAAATTCACATTTTAAACACATGTGCAAGAGGGAAGGAATTTGAAATCCATGCGGCAAGGTAAAACACTACATAATTTCGAAATCACCTCTTGAAATTCGAATTTAATCCATTCAAAAACTCAGACGCCACCTTGGCTGATGGTTTGAGTGATTAAAATCATTTAACACATTGCTTAATATTTGAATTAAAATTCAAATAACAAACAATGTCGCCATGTGTCAAGCAATGGGTCCATGTGCCATGCAATAATTTTGGTTTATTTAAAATTCATGAAATCCAATTCCATGTCACCAATAATTGCCACATCATCTGAGCCTAATCCCCTTGGGTTGCACCTAATCAAATTTGGTCAAACCCGAATTAAAACAAAGCAATTTGGTTGAACCCAATCTAATCAGGTCAGACCCTGATTGAGCTCAAATTGAATCCAATTCAATTTTGGCTCATGCAAACTCAATCAAATTGAATTATTACTTTGTGTTGGACCTAATTCAATTAGGTCAATCCCCAATTAAGAACAAATTAATTTAAAATTAATTTGATCAGCTTAAGTCCTTTTTGGTTCTGACCTAATCCAATCAGGTCAAAACCCTGATTGTGCCCAAACTTGAATCCAATTCAATTTGGCTCATCCTTAGCACAATTACTCAATCAAATTGAGTTTATTAGTAATTTAATTACTAATTAATCCTTCAATAATTACTTTAATTATTTTATAAGATAATTTGCCAATCAAATTGACCAAATTACCCCTGAATGATTCTTAATCATTCATCAGCTTTCTTGATCAATCAGGAATCTTCTATGCGTGTGACCTCATAGGTTCGAACCTAAGCCGGTAGTATAGGAACAATTTTTTACACTAATCGATGTGACCATCTAGCAATGGTACCCGACGTTCGGATAGGTCGAATATATGCGAAGCAAATATTCTGGAACCCTGAACTATGGTTACTGTATAATTCAATCCCTTTGACTCCTAATGCCAGGATGACTTAGAGCTCACTGTCAACCCTATAATTAGTACATCCATTATGTGATTAACTTTAGATATCCCGTGACTCCTCACTGGGATTACCCTGGCCAAGGTTTTGCTAAATTAATCACAAGACATTATCTCCTGTGATGACCCAAAGATTGATTCATAGATTGATTTTGATGATCATAAAACCTTGAAGTATAGATACTAATGTTTATGTTGCAAGGAGAAAGATATTTATTTTGCAAGGAACATAGCAAGTTGGGAGAACACAAGAAGGCCTCCAAAGCTCTCAAGTTGGAAGAAAGCTACAATTTATTGGCCCAAGCTTAAAGTTCAAAGGATTCAAATTGGAGGAGTAAAATCAAAGAAAAAAATTCAAAAGAATAGTCTTCGAGTCGACTCCTGAGGAATTCGAGTCGACTCCAATGTTTACCGAGTCGACTCCGGGAAAGTATGAGTCGACTCCTAGGAGTCACAGGCAGAAAAGTCAGAGAGCAGTTTTCGGGTCTGAGATTCGAGTCGACTCAAGTGGAACGCGAGTCGACTCCGATGGTTGGTAGGTCGACTCCAAAGAAAGCAAGAGTCGACTCTCAGCGGAACACAAGGAAAAAGTCAGAGAGCATTTTTGGGACTCTGAGATTCGAGTCGACTCCCGCATTGCACGAGTCGACTCCGAGACTCCGCGACCATCAACAGACAGAAAACCAAGTTACTGCCTCTGAGATTCGAGTCGACTCCCAGACAGCTCGAGTCGACTCCAAGGCAGCGCTACACCAAGATGGCAGAAGGCTGTGTTTCGCAAACTGAGAGCCGAGTCGACTCCAAGGAAGTTCGAGTCGACTCCAAGACTGGACGAGCCAAAAGACAGAGGATCGGGAGTTCGGGCTCTGAGATTCGAGTCGACTCCCAGGACAGTCGAGTCGACTCGAGAGGACAAAATTCAAAATTGGATCCACGGACTTCAGTGGATGAGCCGACTCCGAAATTGCCAGGTCAGCTCCAGAAGTTGGCGAGTCGACTCCAGGTTAAGCCGAGTCGACTCCCAGTCAAGGCATGCACTTTAATTCAAATTTGGAACAGTGGCCGAGTCGTCTCCAGTAAAGCACGAGCCGACTCCTGCAACAGGCGAGTCGACTCCTGATCGCGCGAGTCGACTCCGATCCCAACGGTAATATTGTCAGAAAGTGCAGACTGTGTCCAACGGCTCTATTTTTGTCTCTAACGGCTATATTCTTGTTTCCACGCCATCTAAAGCTATAAAAACAAGAAGAGAGCTAGGGGAGAAATCATGGAAGTGGGAGAGATCATCTAGAAAAGAGATCTCAAAGAGATTACAAAGGAAATCTCCCATAAGCACAAAAGGGCCATCCAAAACGAAATAGAGAGAAGAAGAGCAACCAAGTGAATCCGAAAGCTTTCTCTCCATCCGTGTGCTGCCTCGGGGATCCTCTACTTCATGCCAAATCAGAGGAGAATCAAGTAAGGAAGAAGCCGAGCTCCTCCATCTTCAAAAACTCGTTTGAGGGCTTCTCTTTACTCTATTTGTTTATATTGTCATATTTGCTTGTTTAAGAAGCTTTGATTTGTTTTTATTCTTTGTTTTAATATCTTGTAACTTGATTCAATCAAGGGATTGAATCAAGGAGTTAAAGGTTTGTTGGTGAGCCAAAGGGAAAACCAACGGTGTAAGGTTTGTTGGTGAGCCAAAGGAAAAACCAACGGGATTAAGGTTTGTTGGTGAGCCAAAGGGAAAACCAACTGTGTTAGGTTTGTTGGTGAGCCGAGGGTAAAACCAACGTGTAAGGGTTTGATTGTGAGCCCGGGAAAACAATCGGGGTTGGTTCTAGTCGGTGAGCCTGGAAAAACCGACCGAGTTCGTTGTGCGCTCGTAAAACAACAAGTTGGGTTGTGAGCTTGTAAAACAACCGGCTGTAATCGGTAGGATTATAGTGAAATTCCCAAGGGGTCTTGGGGAGTGGATGTAGGTGCTGGGGTGCACCGAACCACTATATGTCCTTTGTGTTTGTAATGCCTCTAGTTATTGTCTAACTAACACACTTACTTACTTAGATAAATTGCTTGCTTAATTCTTATCCGCACATCCTTTAGTTGCAAGCATATTTAATCAAGTCGAAGTCTATACATCAAACCCTTGCTAAGTTTAACTTTCACTGTGCATCTATACAACTTAGCATAGTTAATCAAAAAGTTTTAGAAGTAGCATAAAAGTTTTGAAAGACCCAATTCACCCCCCCTCTTGGCTTGTATCTACTGGGCAACAAGTGGTATCAGAGCAGGTGCTCTAAGTTTAATCATTGATCTCACGATCAAGAGCCAAAGATCATGACAACTCAAATAGATAGTTTTCTAGGAGAAGGACATTCAATTAATACACCTCCACTATTTAATGGCATAAACTATACACATTGGAAAATACGCATGCGCATCTTTATTCAATCACAAAACTATTACTTATGGAAAATCATAATAAATGATCTTCACATACTCTCTCAAACTTTTAATAAAAAGGACTTAGCACAATTGAATGCTGATGCTATGAACATATTATATTGTGCTATTCAAGAAACAAAGTTTAATGAAATTTCTGCATGCTTATCTGCTAAGGAGATCTGGGATACTTTAGAAAATATTTATGATAAATCTCAGACTAGCTCTCATGTGCTTCAATTACATTCTAACAATGAGACTGCAGAAAAAGGTGTTGAATCTCTCACCTCAGTCGAGTCGACTCCAAGTATTTCAGAGTCGACCCTCAAGATAACCGAGTCGACTCCAATAAGGTCCGAGTCGACTCCGAGGCAAATCAGCTTTCTAAAGACAAAGAAAAAGAGGAAGCAAGAAGAAAGGAAGAAAGAGATAAAAAGGAAGAAAGCCTTGACCAAGAAAGAGTCAAGCCAAAAAATAAAGGTTAGGAGCAACAATGATGATATTAGCTCCAAGAAACTACAAGAGGTAACTGACTTGTGCTTTATGGGACAAGAAGACAAGGTAAAATCTGAATCTACTCTTACCTCAAATGATTTTCAAGAAGAATTCTCTTATAATGAATTATTAAATGCTTTTCATGAGTTGTATAGTGAATGTAGAAAATTAACTGTAAAGAATAAAAATCTTAAGAAACTAAATTCTGAAAATGAAAGCTTAAGGTCATTTTCAGAAGAATTGATTCAGAAAAATCATAGCTTAATTAAAGAAAATCAAAACTTAAGTAAAGAAATTAACCAATTAAGATGTTTTATTAACAAATTCACTGTAAGTTCAGAAAGATTAAAAATGATGTTTGAAAGCCAACATGGTGATTTTGATAAATCAAAATTTAGCTTGACTCCTTCACTTAGCCATAAATCTCTAGAGAAAAAGGTTATCAATTTACCAAGCAAACCATTAAATAAGATAACTTATTTCAAAAATGAAAAGGATGGGAATAACAACTTTACCTATCGTTCTAGTATAATTAAATCAAATGGTAAAGTTATTACTATTAAACAGATATGGGTTCCAAAAGGAACCATATGTCCTAACTCTCAAGGACTCAAGCAAGCTTGGGTACCCAAAATGAGAAAATGAGGATGTACACATAGGTGTACCAAGGTACCTATGGAACATAAAGAAACTTAAAAAGTTATTAACAAAAAAATAATAATGAAATCAGTAATTCTTGCATCTCATCATTATTTGTGCTTTAGTATTTGATATGATTTGCTAGTAGTGATCAATTTTGTGATATAGAAAATACTTTTGGAAATATAATCAAATCTCTTCATTTATAGTATACTTTACTCGCTATTGGATAAGTTGCTAAATGGTTAATCAATTTAATAACTCTATGAATTCTCTATATGCTTGATTGATAGTTATTATCCATGGCATTATTATTCATAGATATGATAATGTGTACTTGGTATGTTTTTGAATATATGCACTATGAATACCAAGATTAAAGAAACCATCTTTAGTATACAAAATCAACTCATGCTAGTATGCACTTAATCTCAAAAGACCTTGCCATAGGCTTACTTAGATTATCCTCTTAAAGGTCAAAGCTTCGCTATGCATGCTAACTAAGGAAACAAACCAAAAATAATTTCTAAATCTAGAGATGTTGTTTCCAACACTAATTTTTCAAAAGCTTACATTAACCTTGTACTTGGCACTCAAATTGAAATATTTTCTGCATTGGCACAAACTCACAAAAAGCGATCAAATGATAAAGGTTTGCAAACTATGAATCACGGCATAATTTTGAAAACCAATTTTTGTGTTAAGTTGTGCACAGAAAATAATAGTGAATACAATTGTTTCTGCACCAAGAACACTATAAGTAAAATAGGATTAATAGAATCTTTGAAGAATTGAAAAAGGCAATGTTGTGTGATAGTCATCTACTTAAATGATTTTTAAAAGCTATCATCAATACTTGTCATACATATGACTTCTATTAGATCTATTTTTGATGAAAACTTCTTTTGATCTTCTGAAAAATAGAAAATGAACTATTGCGTATCTCTCATATTTTTCAGTCGTACATGTTATGCTTGATATGTTCTCTAGAAAAGTAATGCCAAATCTAATAAAGATATTTCTATCCTTGGATATCATTCATCAAGCCATGCATATAGAACATTCATGAAAAATTCTAGTTGTAGAAGTATCAATTCATTTTATTCTTTATGAGACTAATGATGTATTATCAAAATACTAAAATCAAATTATATGGTTAATCTTTTACATATACACTTAATGATGACTACTAAAAGATTAAATCAAGAAAAGATGAAATAGATCTTGATAAGATTCTTGCATGATTAGAAGTAAAAATCACCTTTATCATTTGTTTGCTTTATAAACGTTATATCAAATGAGTGTGTAGAATGGACTCCTATGTGCTTACTTTATATATGTTAGATAATCACCATATTTGAAAACACTCATTACAAATATGATAAAGCATTATATGATTTGAAACAAGCATCAAAAGCATGATATAAAAGCTTAAGCAACCTTTTTGATAGAAAGTAATAGTGATAAATCTATGCTTCAAAAAGAAGAATTTGTGATATCTTATTTGCTCAAAGTATACATTGATGACATCATTTTTGGTTCTACTAATGAAGATTTATATGGAGATTTTACTAAGCTCATGCAAAGTGAGTTTGAAATATGTATAATGAATGAATTAACATTTTCTCTCAAACTCCAAATTAAGACAAACAAGAAAGGGGATCTTCATTGACCAACATTAGTCCACAAAAAAACTCTGATAGAAGATTGGCATGAAGAAGGTATGTCTATGACCCCATCTTGTAGAATTTGTAAAGGATGAGCAAAGTAGATCTATTGTTTAAAGCTGTATTGAAGCATGATAGAATAATTATTTTATCATACAGCTAGTAGACCAGATTGTATGCTCATTATGTGACCTTGTGCAAGACTTCAATCTAACTTTAATTAATCATATTTTATTGATAACAAATACGTCATAATCTGAATTTTGATAGAAACAAACGTTTAAGATAAGTTGATTAAAACTTAGTTAACACATCTTATTGATAATTATCTTAAGCAAATAGAATCTAAACTAAATTGATTTGACCTTGATAAATCTGTCTATTGCCTCACATGCTTGTCCTTGAACTATCTTAGTTAATGAATCTATCTCTTTAGTTCAAGTGATATGTGCTTGCTTATATTTAGGAAATCTCTTGAGTAAAGTGACTCAACATGCAACTATTGTCATATCTCATATTGAGTCATCTAATTTAAAAAAAATATATATATATGTTGGATGAATGCTTTGTATCTTAAAGAAACTAATGACCTTCCTTCAAGAAAGAAAAATGAGAAATTTCAACTTGAAGGATATCTTCATGTAAGATACACTAAACATTCACATGCAAACAAGAGAGAGGATCTTCTTCAGTCAAAAGTTCACACATAAGAAATCTAGTTTGGCTTGAAGAACATATAATGAATAGGTAATTTTAGATACCTTTCTCACAAATTAATTGAGCAAAGTCAGTAACTTAAATCTTAAAATGGCATGATTAAATTTTTTAATTATTAATTTTTGATATCATGTCTATATGTGTATTGACTGACTTATACTTTTAGAAACTATTTCATGGGTTGCTCAAACTAAAATATTTCTATGGCTATATCATAACCATGAAATACACAAGTATATGATTAAAACTCTGATTTAGAATGACTTGTGAGAAGCTATGAATTCTTGGGCATAATGAAAATAGTGTTTGCATGATATACCTCTATACGAAACATTTCATTATTTCATTATTCTGCTCTTTCATGTAGATTACTTGAGAATAACAAAAAGAGAGAGAGATAAAGAAAAGAAAATGGACATTGTTCAAGAGATGAAAAATCTGAGCAAAGGCAAGTACTTCAATCTTAAGGAAAAGCAAAACAAGCATAATATATTCGGCACATTTGGAAGGGATAAAATCTATAATTAATTACACTCAAACAGGGAGAGTTTGAAGTAAACATTTTAACCTTTCTATATTGCTCATCATAGGGATGGTGCCAATGGGGAGGCTAGTGGTAGTACCCGGCACTATTTGACCCAACTATTCGATGTAGGGCATATTAGGGACGGCACAAGAGGGAGGCTAGTGGTAGTACCTCGTGCCCCTTCCAACTCCACCGGATAGGGAGCAAATACAGTATAGAGCATAAGAAAGTAAAAATGAAAGACAAAGTAAATGAAAATATATAAGAAGAATCAATTCAATTTCTTTGTCACTTGGAAACACACCTTAAGGATGAAATCAATGCAAGATTATATTTAAATAGGGGGAGTTTATTTGAAAAGAATTGATTTTGATCCTTGACATGCTTGTTCTTAATGCATGACTTAACACATAATATATGTTGCATGTGGAATGATGTTTTGAATTATGGGTTCTCAATATTTTGTAATGCTCCATGCTTAGATAATTTAATTGAATGTTTGAAATACTGCATAAATTTTTGGGTATTATTGAAAAGAAATTTCAGATTTGTCATTCACAATCATCTTTAAAATCTGAAAGTTAAATAAATTTGTAAAAAGGAGAAGAGAAAGATATCTCTATTTAGGAAGAATGAATTAATCTTGATCTATCTTTCTACTTGCCTAACTTTGATACATAATATCCTAATACTTGTTAAAATATCCTCCATTTTGTATCAAAACTCAAAATTAAATACAAAGATTCTGAAAGTGCTCTAATATTATTGAAATATGTGTTTTCAATCTTAATGATTTCAAATGAGCTATAATGTGGAAGATACATATCTCAAAGTATGAGTTTGAAAGCCTCTATTGAAAATCCTATGTAATTCAGAATCTGATTTTGTATAAAAGCTTAAACTAAATGTGATTTTTAAATAAAGTCTTACCTTAAGAAAAACAGAATTAATTTTGATGCCTTTGGTGATTGCTCCGATACGCATCCGAAACATATCATTTCTTATCTTCAAAGTATACTAATATTGGTCCAAATGATGTGTCTTTCGATGATCTTGATTGCAAACAAAAATTTCTAAATATATGATCTTATTTTGATATTAAAAAGATTTATTGTGTTTCATGAATACATTTGTGAAAAACTATGATTAAGAAATTGAGTTCTATAAATATATATACCTCAATGATCATCTATATGTTTTTCTCTCCTACATTCTTAAAGATTTCCATCAGAATATCAATAGAGTGAATGATCTTAAAACTAGAAATATTTCAGTTCACTCAAATGACTCTAAAAGAAAGAAAATGTAAATGCTTTTGAAAGAAATTGAGCTTCAATTGAATCATTTTCTGATTAATACTTTTATACATTTTCTCTAAGATTAGGAGAAAGCATAACTTGTTCTTAAAGGATTAGAAAATCATTTTCTCTTAAAGTGAATCCTAGGTTCTTCGGTGTTTAGCATGCTGAATTTTTTTTTTTTTTGAAAACCATGGCTGAACCTGATCGGGTTGCCTACGTACCCCTTCATAAGGGGGATCAAGCCATACGTAGTTCTTTTTAAGTTTTAAAACGCAGCGGAAAAAACTGAATCAAACAATTTAATTCATGCATGCTTACAAGATCAAATCTAGAAATCAGCACCTTAAGAACACATAGAATTATGCCAGAATCGTTTAAACAATTATGCTAAAACTTTTATGCATGATTAACTATCAGATCTGAAACTTAAGAACTCTATTCCAATTAATCTCCGAATATCCATCGAATGGATTCTGGAGATATCTCCATGAGGAGCCCCAAAAGAGGGTAAAACCTCGGAGAATTGGACCTAGACCTTGACACCATAATAAATGATTAATGCTAGATTAATACCTTTTATGATGGATGAAAGTTGTGAATCTGATTCTTGACTTCGCAGCCACGCACACGAATGGCCTCTACGAGAAGTACACGCGAAGTCCTGAAGAATCTTCTTCCGCAACAGTGCTAGCAGCTGCAGAACACTTGAAAGCTGAAATCTGCCCGCCGGAATTCAATCAACTCTTGATCAATCGTCTTGAAGCAGATAGAGATGAGGTTTGTAAGGAAAGTAGAGGACTCAGATCTGATCTTGAATCTTCTAGATATTCACCCTGAAAACCCTATCTAAAATGGAGAGGAAGAGGAGGAGGAGGCGGGTGAGGAAGAAGGCTGCAATGGATGTGTTTTTGGTGCCCATGTTTGACCCCTTTTAATGGCCTCCGAATTTTCATTCAAAATTCAAAATTTATTTTTAGAAAACCTCTTTTAGTTGGCACATGCAAAGGAATAGGAACAACCCAAATCAGATCTCAACCAAATCTGATTTAAATTCAAATTTTAAACACATGTGCAAGAGGGAAGGAATTTGAAATCCATGCGGCAAGGTAAAACACTTCATAATTTCGAAATCACCTCTTGAAATTCGAATTTAATCCATTCAAAAACTCAGACGCCACCTTGGCTGATGGTTTGAGTGATTAAAATCATTTAACACATTGCTTAATATTTGAATTTAAATTCAAATAACAAACAATGTCGCCATGTGTCAAGCAATGGGTCCATGCGCCATGCAATAATTTTGGTTTATTTAAAATTCATGAAATCCAATTCCATGTCACCAATAATTGCCACATCATCTGAGCCTAATCCCCTTGGGTTGCACCTAATCAAATTTGGTCAAACCCGAATTAAAACAAAGCAATTTGGTTGAACCCAATCTAATCAGGTCAGACCCTGATTGAGCTCAAATTGAATCCAATTCAATTTTGGCTCATGCAAACTCAATCAAATTGAATTATTACTTTGTGTTGGACCTAATTCAATTAGGTCAATCCCCAATTAAGAACAAATTAATTTAAAATTAATTTGATCAGCTTAAGTCCTTTTTGGTTCTGACCTAATCCAATCAGGTCAAAATCCTGATTGAGCCCAAACTTGAATCCAATTCAATTTGGCTCATCCTTAGCACAATTACTCAATCAAATTGAGTTTATTAGTAATTTAATTACTAATTAATCCTTCAATAATTACTTTAATTATTTTATAAGATAATTTGCCAATCAAATTGACCAAATTACCCCTGAATGATTCTTAATCATTCATCAGCTTTCTTGATCAATCAGGAATCTTCTATGCGTGTGACCTCATAGGTTCGAACCTAAGCCGGTAGTATAGGAACAATTTTCTACACTAATCGATGTGACCATCTAGCAATGGTACCCGATGTTCGGATAGGTCGAATATATGCGAAGCAAATATTCTGGAACCCTGAACTATGGTTACTGTATAATTCAATCCCTTTGACTCCTAATGCCAGGATGACTTAGAGCTCACTGTCAACCCTATAATTAGTACATCCATTATGTGATTAACTTTAGATATCCCGTGACTCCTCACTGGGATTACCCTGGCCAAGATTTTGCTAAATTAATCACAAGACATTATCTCCTGTTTTCAGGAGGGGTCAATTCCATCTTGACTCACAACTGACTACGCAAGTACTTGACTGCACCCAGTGACCTTCCGTCACTGAATTAGAAATTCAGGTAGTCCGGTACCAAAGTATAGTGAGTTGCTTGCTAGTCACAGGTTGCGGTCTCAGGTCAGAGGGCCAAACTTATACCCATATCCACTCGGAACATCTCTCGACAGTAGAGCGTTCCGGAATTGGTCACGTTTAGTGAAATGTACTTCTACACTTCACTTGTGTGGCATACCAGTGTCTCCACACTCCTTGGTTAAGAGGACAACCAACGTAGATGTCACACAACGACCTAATCTCGATAATGTTGTCGTCCTAGTAACAACATATTATTTCGTCGCAAACAAGTTTAAGGACTCAAAGATAAATCCTCCTTTATTATAACATAAGTCCTAAGGACTTCATCATATAAGAGTTCATTTGAAGATGAAATGATGAATAATGCCAAATAACACTTTATTAATTTGTCAATTCATTTACAAAATTCAATCATCAATATGCTGACGATTGACATTTAGGATACAAATTCCAACATCTAGCCTTGTAGGTTTCTACTTGGCCATCTGCTCCAATCTTCTTCTTATAGACCCATTTGCAACCTATAGGGTTTACACCTTCTGGTGCATCAACCAAAGTCCATACTTGGTTGGTATACATAGAGTCTATTTCGGATTTCATAGCTTCTAACCATTTGTTAGAGTCATTACTCATGATAGCTTCCGAATAGGTCAGAGGATCATCATTTTCAACGATGTGGGCTTCATCATTCTCAATGATAAATCCATACCTCTTAGGTGCATTTCGCATTCTATCTGACCTTTGGAGAAGAGATGTGTGTTGTGGTTGTACTTCATCAATGGGTACATCTGGTTGAGGAATATCCTGTGTTTCCATTTGTAGGTCTTGAACTTCTTCAAGTTCAATTCTCCTATCCTTGCCTTTTTCTAAGATAAACTCTTGCTCTAAGAAAGTGGCATGTCTACCTACAAAGACCTTTTGTTCGGTAGGATGATAGAAGATGTATCCTATACTATCTTTAGGATAACCTACAAAAATACATTTATCTGATCTAGCACTTAGCTTATGTCCAAAATTTCTTTTGACATAAGCTTTACAGCCCCATATCTTAAGATACTTAAGATTAGGCTTTTTTCCTCTCCATATCTCATATGGAGTACTAGATACAGATTTTGATGGTACCCTATTTAATATAAGTGCAGCAGTTTCTAGGGCAAAACCCCAGAAGGAAATAGGAAGATCTGTAAAGCACATCATGGACCGTACCATATCTAATAGAGTACGATTCCTCCGTTTAGCTACACCATTTAATTGTGGCGTATACGGAGGTGTCCATTCATAGAGAATGCCCTTTTCTTTAAGATGATTTAAAAACTCACTAGAAAGGTATTCACCTCCTCGATCAGATTGAAGGATTTTAATACATTTTTCAGTTTGTTTTTCAACCATACTTTGATACTCTTTAAATTTATCAAAGGCTTCGGATTTATGTTTCATAAGATACACATATCCGAACCTTGATAAATCATCAGTAAATGTGATGAAATAAAAGTATCCACCTCTAGCAGGAGTTGTCATAGGACCACATACATCTGTATGCACAAGTCCTAATAACTCTCTTGCCCTTTCTCCATGTCCAATGAATGGAGACTTAGTCATTTTACCCATAAGACAAGATTCACAAGTTCCTAATGATTCATAATCATTAATGATTCATAATCATAAGGATCAAAGAACTCTTCTTTGTACAACTTATTGATTCTTGATTCGCTTATGTGACCAAGTCGGCAATGCCAAAGAAGGGTGTTATTTACTTCTTCTCTCTTTCTTTTATTGCTTTTATCAATATGAAAGACATTGTCATTAAGTAATAGAACAAGAAGACCATTTTCCATAATGCCATTGCAGTAGACTTTATTAGAAAAAGAAATTGAGCAACCATTGCTCTTTATATTAATTTCATATCTTTTCTTTAACAACAAAGGAACGGAAATTACATTTCTAATAATTTTGGGCATATAATAACAATCTTCTAATTCCAGGAGCTCTCCCGAAGGCAACTCCAAATGGTAGGTTCCAACAGCTTCAGCCTGGATGGACTCTCCTCCAGCGCCATACAGCTCGAAGTCATCTTTCTTCAAAATTCTAATTTTCTGTAGTCCATTCAAAGATTTGCAAATATGAGAACCACAGCCGGTATCCAATACCCATGAATTTGAATTTGAAGAACTTAATGATAAGTTGGCATGTAACATAAACATACCTTTCGATGCAACTCTTGCATCGGTCTTCATACTTGCAAGAAAACTCTTGCAATTTCTCTTCCAGTGGCCTTCCTTGCTGCAGTGGAAACAGGTACTGGGTTTGGAGTTTTTCTTTCCTTTCTTCTTCTTGATCTTGCTACTATTAGAGTTCAACCTTTTCTTAAAATCCTTAAAATCTTTCGATGCAACTCTTGCATCGGACCCTTTTCCTTTTTGATATGGGTTTCAGCTGTCTTTAACATATTTAACAGCTCAGGCAGTGAGACATTCAGCTTGTTCATGTGAAAATTCACAAAAAACTGAGAGAATGATTCAGGTAGTGATTGCAGGATCAAATCCTGACTGAGCTCACTATCCATAGCAAAACCTAATTGACTTAATCTGGTGATCAAGTCTATAACCATAAGACAACGGTTTTGTACGGACGTTCCTTCATTCATTCTAGCACGGAACAATTGCTTAGATATCTCATATCTAGCAGTTCTACTCTGCTCTCCATACAACTCCTTTAAATTAAGAAGTATGGATTGAGTGTCCATGTTCTCATGTTGTCTCTGTAGCTCATTGCTCATGGAGGCAAGAATGATACATTTGACAGTTAAACTGTCATTCTTGTACATCTTATGTGTGGCTACCTCATCTTCTGTAGCATCATCCCCTAGATCTTCAAGATCAAGGGTTTCAAGAATATAGAAAATTTTCTCCTGAGTGAGTACAATCTTAAGATTCCTCAACCAGTCTACATAGTTTGGACCGGTCAACTTGTTGGCATCCAAGATGCCTCTTAGTGATAGTGAAGATGCCATTTAATTCAGAATTAATTCTACATAAGCAAAGAACAAAACTATCATAAACAAACCAATCATGATGACATATATACAATTAGACAAGGACTTTATCTAATTGTTACTCCCACTATTTTATCGAATATCATAGCCCTCTCCTATGATAAACGAAAAAATCTAATTTTTCTTAGTAGGGTTGAGATCCTAATTCATTATAAAAGCCTTGTGGTTGCACAACAAACTTTTATGAGTTCAAAGGTAGGAAACTCTTTCCAATTGCATCTCATGCAATTCTCAACTTTATCCTATCCTCTTAAAACACTTATAGCCTTGTGGTTGCACAACAAACTATAATGTTTTAGTTAAGTCAAACCCTTCATTTCCATATAGTCATATTCAAATAATATTGCCCTTGTGGTTGCACAACAAAGCAACATATTAAAATATGCTATAAGCATCTCTATGCACCAAGACAGTATAACATCAGTCCTCATTGCAAGTCTTGTGGTTGCACAACAAACTAGCATGAATTTTGACATAATAATGTCGAGGCATGAAGGAAGAATATCAGTAGTGTTTTATCAACATTAAGCTTATCCATAATAGGCAATCAAACAATTGGCCAGATAAGCAGGTGGGAGGCTCCCCTTACTCAGAGAGTAAGGTCCTAATTAAGTAACAACCTTTAGTGCTTTCCTTAGACACCAATTAGATTAATTGTTCTAGAATGGGTCAGCTCAAAGTTTTTCAATACTATGACTTAATATAATATTATTGAGGACTTACTGGTCTCATGCACATTCTATAATTATAACATATTGAACATATGTCTTTGTATATGCTATAACAAATTATATATCTATCTCATAGCATATATAAATCATAACCAACTATCATGCATCATAGCTATCTCATAGCATGTATAAATTATTACCAATTAACTAAATCAATTAACATATCTTCATATGAAAATTCATATCATGAAATTTATAACATAATACTATCTCATAGCATATATACAGCATGGCTATCTCATAGTATGCACAAATTATTACCAATTGATTGGATCAATTAATATGCTTCAACATATCTTCTTATAAAAAATTCATATCATGACATTTTATTATATATTATATCATATATGAATCATATAAGTCAGCATTCCTCTAAACATATGATATTACTATCTAATAGTAATTTAACAATTATACATCATGCATAATCACCTGATTGAACCAATTAAGGGTGGCTCTGATACCACTGAAGGGTTCTAGCATGCTATAATGGGCAGCGGAAGCTAGGAATTTTAAAAATTTCTTAATAAAGTTCCTTAACATAAAACCCTTATAAGCCAAGATCACCTTAATGGAAGCAATCAAATAATATAATATAAATACAAAAATAGAAGAATACCTCTAACGCTAATCCAATATGAGAATTTCCACTAGGTGCCCAAGTGTTCACCCTCCAATGTTGATCCACACGAAAACTTGATTTAAGTCTTAAGCTCCAAAGACTTTGATCCTTAATGCAGAATTCTTCTAAAGAACTCTAATGGCTTGCTTTCCTTTCTTTCTATTTTTCTTTAGCCTTCTAAAATCACTTCTAATCCTTTTGTCCTAAAGAAGACCACCTTATCTTGGCTTAGGACACACTAGAAGCAATGCTAGAAAGAAAGAAACTAATGTAAGAAAGAAAGAAGAGAGGAGTGGGGTGGAGTTGGAATGATGAAACCCATGGAGTGCTAGCCTATTTATAATAGGTGTAGGGATGCATCTCCAAGGGATGCATCCATCCACACATCCTCTCATGAAAGGGCATCATCTAAAGGGCCATATCAAATAAGAGGAGGTGCAGATCAAGTGAGGAGGTGTATCAAATGATATGTCCTTTCATGTGGTGCCATATTTTGACCAAGTCAACATCACATGCTAATCACATGTCCATCATGCCTCACCTCTTGATCTTTCATAATGATGATCCAAGGGCTCCAATGCAAGGTGCCATTCACTTGACCCATTATGTCTTCATCCAATGGTGGGATTAAGATCCAATGGTCAATTATGGTAGCCATCCTCTAACTCAATCCAATTGGGTTAAACCAACTCTTCATTATGTCTTCATCCAACGGTAGATCAAGATCTAACGGTCTACATTGAATGATTTATTAAATCTAATCCAATTAGACTCAAACCAAGCCAATTAGGTGCCAACTCTTGGCTAACCCATATTAGAACATTATCTAATCAAATTAGATTAATTAAGAATCGGATTCGAATCCAATTCGAATCAAGAGCTAAGGGTTTGCAACACCTGCTAGGATGTCTATCTTGCAAACATGATCTAATCCAATTAGACCCTTAATAAGTTTTTTTGTGTGTGACCCATTGGGTTCCATACTTAGCCAGCAATAGGTGTGAGTGCGAGTTGACCCAACTTGATTAGAACTCTTCTAATCGATTTAAGTCCAAACTGCGCGAACCCGAACTTAACCATTAGAATCCTTTCTAATTGGTGATCGAATTAAACTCTTTAATTCGATCAAACCTATAAGACAAGATTGACGTCTAGCAACGTGTCATGTCTATCCGAAAAATATGAAATTTGGTGGAAATACCAAAATACCCTTCAATGGCAAGTTACCGTGCAATTCAATCCTTTAAACAAACTGCATCCCGAATATGTATATGAGTATGAATATATGTCAAACTCAATTTTATATTCATATATTTTTCAATCTTCTAATGATAATTCGAGTAATGAAACATTAGAAACTCTTTCTAATTTTCATTGTACTTTGATCAAAGGCTTCCTGAATTATCATATGATTAGAATAAATAGGATGCGATCTTCTCTTACTAGAAGTGATTAATTCCTTGTTGACCTACTCATAACCTTCGTACACATTCCACCATATCCAGAAGACCTCGTACATAACTTATTGTCATGAATGAGTGGAAACCAAAATATGGATTTATGTGCACAAGATACTATGGTGATCTCAGTTCAAAGGATCAGTTGCACAACTCCCACTAAGAGAATCATCTTTTGACATGTAAGTAAGACTTCATAAGATTTCTCTTTGTAGGTCAATTCAGTGAACTCATTTCTCTAATGAGCACCCACATCTTTGTATTAGTGTCTCCACACAAGTGATTGTGAGATCAATCACCCTCTGCATCGAGCATACATAAGATGTGCCAGTCTTCCGGTAAACATTGATCCCCGACTCAATGTACCAATGACTGGAAATATTTAAGATTAGGATTTTAGGATTTTAGGTCTCACTAGTATGATCTCATCATAGCCTCAAAATCATTGCCTTAATCTAAGGGGTTCATCACAAATATAATCAACAGCATATAATGAAACACAATGCCTTTATTTATATTGAATGTCATGTACATGATTTGAAAAATCAAAAAAAAATCCTTCACAATACATATTGCGATTGGCTTGTAGGGCATCTACTCTTTCAATATATGCTCGTGACTCTCACAGCATGTACTATATCAAGTCACGTATATTGCATGGTATACATGAGGCTCCCTATAGCCGAAGCATAAGGGATCTTGCTTATCCGCTGAATCTCTTCAGATGTGTTGGGGTACATCTTCTTGGAGAGATTTATCCCATGCCTAAGGGATAATAATCCCCTTTTAGAGGTTTCCATGCCGAACCTCTTCAGCACTCCCTCTATATACATATTCTGTGATAGGACAAGCATCCTTTTAGATCTATCTCTATAGACCTTAATTCAAGATATAGGATGCTTTCCCAAGGTCTATCATGGAGAATTTCTTACACAACCAAACCTTGACCTAAGTTAGTATGGGAATATCATTCCCAATTTGAAGGATATCATCTATGTACAATACGAAGAATGCAATAGCCCTCCCACTAACTTTCTTATATACACATGGTTCCTTTTCGTTATTGATGAAATCAAACGATTTGATTATATCGTTGAAACGAGTGTTCCAACTCCGAGATGCTTGCTTTAGTCCATAGAAGGACCTTTGTAGTTTACCGACCTTGTGATCACTATCACAATATCTCATAATTATATTATGCTGCAATAGCAAGCAATATTCGAGTGGACTTCAGCATGGCTACAGGGTGAAAAGTATCCTTATAATCAGTACTTTCGCACTGACTATAACCTTTCGCCACTAGCCTTGCCTTATAGGTTTCTACCTAATCATCCGAACTTAATTTCCTCTTGTAGATCCATTTATACCCAATAGGTACTATACCTTCTGGTGGATCTACTAAGGTCCAGACTTGGTTGGAATGGATGGAGTCCATCTCTGACTTCATCGCTTCCAGCCATCTCTCGGAATTGATGTCTAACATCGCCTTGTTGTAGGTATTAAGATCCTTACCTTGATCCCTATCTCCCATGAGGAACACTTCCTCTACATCCTCTGTAAGCATACCTAAGTACCTTTCAGGCGGACGGGAGATCCTACTAGATTTACGGGGTGGAGGAGGTACTACGTGTACTAGCTTAATATAAATAGGTTCTATAGGCACAATGGCTCGTTGCTGTTTTAGAGACTTTCTCTTCAAGCTCAATTTTTCTCCCACTGTTTCTGTCAAGGATAAACTATTTTTCATGAAGATAGCATCTAGGCTCACAAACACTTTGTGATCCTTTGGGACGAAAAGTTGTATCCTAATGACTCTTTAGGATATTCTATAAAATGAGCATTAATTGTCCTATCAGAGCTTGTCCGCCTGTTGTCGCTTGAGTTGAGCTGGACATCCCCAAATCTTGAGATAACCAAGACTAAGCTTCTTACCATATCATATCTCATATGGTGTGGTAGGAACGGACTTTAGAGGGAATTCTATTCAATAAATAAATAGTTGAAAATAGGGCATCTATCTAAAGAAACAAGAGTAAATCAGTAAAGCTCATCATGGACCGGACCATATCCAATAGAGTCTGATTCCTCCTCTCTGACACTCCGTTGAGCTGAGGTGTACCAGGAGGAGTCCATTATGAAACTATACCATTCTCCTTGAGATAATCACGAAACTCTCCACTAAGGTATTCATTTCCTCGATCTGATCGAAGAACCTTAATGAATTTTTCTGTTTATTTTTCTACTTCATATCTCAACTCTTTGAACCTTTCAAAAGTTTCAGATTTGTGTATCATACACATATCCATACCGTGAGTAATCATCGATAAATGAAGTAAAAAATTACAACCCCTAGCCTGTACATCGAATGGGCCACACACATCAGTGTGTACTAGGGTAAGTATTTCAGTGGACCTCCTGTGTCCTACAAAGGATAATTTGGCCATCTTTCCTTGAAGGCAGAATTTACAAATCAAATATGACTCGAAAGTCAATGAGCCAAAAAGCTCATGTTTCTCCAATTTGTTTATTCTGTCTTCTCCTATATGGCCAAGCCTGAGGTGCCACAAATACTTTAGATTTATTTCATTTTTGGATCTATTAGATCCTATGATATTTACTGTTTGCTCAGATACATTCACAGATACATCCAAATGTATGTGATAGAGACTGTCAATCATAAAACCACGTTGAACCAATTTATTTCTCAAATAAATGGAACAGTGGTCTTATAAAAATCTTTCTGTGCTAAACAAGATATAGAAATCAAATTTCTGCTAGCAACAGGTAACAATCCCTAAGTATCCTGAGCATATCTGACATACCTTCTGAAGGTCTGTCACCCTTCATATTTTTATGCTTCCCATGTATGTAGGACAATTCCTCTTCCAATGGCCGTCCATGATGTAATGGAAACACTTTTCCTTGCAATTGGCTTTTTTCTTGGAACTTCCTTACTTGGCGTTTTCTCAGTCTTCTGTTTCTTCGCAGGCTTCTTCTTCCAAATAGACTCTCTGTTGGAAGTAGAAACCAACTCGACAGCGAGAACGATGCCCCTTGAACTCTTCAAGGGCCCTAAGGTAGTTACCAATTTATTTAACAATTCTGTTTTGATGCATACAATCTTGTTCATATGGCAATTTACTATAAACTGTTCATATGAAGCTAGAAGAAATTGTGGGATCAAATTCGTTTGCAATTCCTTGTGCATGGTCATGCCGAGCTTCTCAAGCTTCTCTAAGTCCTTTATCATGGTCAAACCAAGATCATGGACAGACTGCCCATCGCGCATGTTGGCCTTGAAGAGCCTCTTGGACATTCAAACCAAGCTGCGTGACTCTGATCACTATACAACTATTGTAGGTGATTTAATGTGTCCTTGGCAATCTTCATGTTCTCATGCTGGCATTATAATTTATTGGACATGGATGCCATTATGTAGAACCTAACTTTATTGTCATCGTTCGTCCACTTGGCATGCGTCTTACGCTGATCAGTGATCGGACAGATTGGTAATACGGGGATTCCATGGTCTAGCACATACCCTAATTTCTCACAGTTCAAAACTATTTTGAAATTTGCTGAGCCAGTCTTTATAATTAGGTTTGGTTAAACGGTTGTTCTATAGGATATGAGTTAAAAGTCTAGAAGCTGACATTGTAAACCTCAGAGAGTAAAGATTCTAGTTAGAATTTTGTACTTGATCTTAATTTGTTCTAGGGTCTTTTAGAACAAATATGCCTCCCACTATTTTCTCGAATTCCTCACACTTTCCTGGTAGGAAAACGGAAAACCTACACGACTAGGGTTTCTAGTAGGTGCTGCGGTCCCACCGATTTATAGGCCACCTCACCTAACAGTTATTGGTGATACATAAATGGATGAGTGTACAACTCTTGTACAATGCTTCTCAAGCATGTTGCAGTGCTACTTGGGCTCTAAGCCATGAAGACCTCACCTAACAGTTATTGGTTGTTGGGAATTGTGTCCCAAAGCCAATTTTTATTGTAAGAATAATGTATATGTTTTATTTAATGAATAATAAAATCTATTCTGGCATTCTTTTCATCACAAGTGTTGCATCTTCAAATAGGAAGTCCTGTGTATTGTGATGAAGTCCTTAGGACTAATTTAGTGGATAAAGGAGGTTTTATCATTTAGTCCTTAAATTGGTTCGTGACCGATTGACAAGCTATTAATTGGACAATAGCTATGTCAAGTATAGGTCGTTGTATGCCATTTAGTTGGTTGTCCTCTTAACCAAGGAGTGTGGAGACACTGGTATGACATATAGGTGAGATGTAGGAGTACATCGTCGCTGAACAGTGGCTCACCTATTGAGCACTCCACTGTCAGGAGTTAGCTCACAAAGCATATGGGCATAAGTATCCCTTAGACCTGAGACTATCACGGTGACTTGCAAGCAACTCACTGTACTTTGACACTGAATGATCTGAATTTCTAATTCAGATATTAAAAAGTTGCTGGGTGCAGTCAAGTACTCGCGAAGTCTGTGTATGAGTCAAGAAGGGATTGACCGCTCCAGATTATAGGAGTTGATGTTTCGCTGTGTTTCAATTTAGTAAAACCTTGGCCAGGGTAAACCAAGTGATTGGTCACTTGAATTTAATTAATTGAAATACAATATGGATGACCGGACCAAAGTGTGACAGTTCACTTTAGGTCATCTTGAGCATCGTTGGTCAAAAGGATGAATTATGCGGTAACCATATGAATGGGTTCTTGAATGTTGCTTTGCATATTCGACCTATCCGGACGTCGGGTATCATTGCTAGATGGTCACCTCGATTAGTGCATGAAGTGGTTCATGTACTACCGGCTTAGTGTTCGAACCTATCGGAGTCACGCACATAAGTCAAGTTAAGTAGGAAGGACTTGATCCAATTTAATTGAGAATTAAATTGTGGGTCATGTGAGATTTGGTTTTGTCTATGTTCAGCTAGCACTGAACATGAGGTACATACTGAATTTCATGGATGTGTATTTGATTATGTCTGTATTCTGGCTTAATCAAGTTTCAATTAATGTAATTGAAATTGATTTGGGCTCATTTGTTGAGTATGGTTTTGAATTGGATTCAAATAAATGTATTTGGGCTTGTTGCCCAGATAGACAACCCAAGAGGGGGGGTGAATTGGGTTTTAAAATAATTTAGATATTTAAAACATTGTGGATGACTAATTAAAACTATTGCAAGTTGTTTAATTAAATGCTATGTGCTGTGAGTGATAAGAGAGGAAGAAGAAGAGAGACAATCAAACACAAACACCAAGTTTTATAGTGGTTCGGAGCTAACCCTTGCTCCTACGTCCACTCCCCAAGTCTCACCTGGGAATTCACTATAACCCCCTTGGATTACAGCCGGTTGTTTTCCAAGCTCACAACCAAACTTGTTGTTTTACGAGCTCACAACGAACTCGGTCGGTTTTTCCAGGCTCACCGACTAGAACCACCCCGATTGTTTTTCCGGGATCACAATCAAACCCTTACACACGTTGGTTTTAATAACTAGGCTCACCAACTAACCTCTATACCCTTGATTCAATCCCCCGATTGAATCAAGCAAATACAAGTTGTAAATAAAATAGACAAACAGAAAACTAAGCTTCTCAAAAGCAGATGGAAAACAATATAATCTGAAAAGAAGTTTAGAAGCCCTCAAACGCTTTTAAGTTGGAGAAGAGGAATGGCTTCTTAAACTTCGGTCTCCTCTTGAATGTGTAGTCGACTTGAATGCAGGAGGAGCTTCTTTAATTGCTGGGAAGATGTAGGTGGATGCAGTAAATGCAGATCTTCCCTTTTTCTCGTTGAAGAACAAGTTGCAGAGTTGAATGCTTGAATACTTGGAGTGGAATGGTTGTTCTCTGCCTTGCTACAGTCCTCTATGGCTATTTAAACCAACCCCCATGGAAACTAGCCGTTAGAGAGCTTTTTCTGCCCGTTCTGCACACTCTGTACAGTCTGACAATGTGTCTGTTGGTGGGTTGGAGTCGACTCGCGCGATCAGGAGTCGACTCATCTGTAGCGGGAGTCGACTCATACTTTTTCGGAGTCGACTCTGCAACTATTCCAGATTTGAATTAAAGTTGCCTTCGCGACTGGGAGTCGACTCGTCTTGACCTAGAGTCGACTCGCCAACTTCTGGAGCTGACTTGGCTTTCTCGGAGTCGGCTCATCCCATGAAGTCCGTGGACGTATTTTTGAATTTGGTCCACTCGAGTCGACTCGACTGTCCTGGGAGTCGACTCGGCGCTCAGAGCCCGAACTCTCTATCTTCTGTCTTTTGGCTCGCCCAGTCTTGGAGTCGACTCGAGCTTCCTCGGAGTCGACTCGGCTCTCAGTTTCCGAAACTTGGTCTTCTGCCCTTTTGATGTGAAGCTGCCTTGGAGTCGACTCTAGCTTTCTGGGAGTCGACTCGAATCTCAGAGGCAGTAACTTGGTCTTCTGTCTTCTTTGTGGTCGCGGAGTCTCGGAGTCGACTCGCGTAATGCGGGAGTCGACTCGAATCTCAGAGTCCAGAATCTGCCCTCTGACTTTTTCTTTGTGTACTGCTGAGAGTCGACTCTTGCTGTCTTTGGAGTCGACCTGCCAACCATCGAAGTCGACTCGCGTTCCACTGGAGTCGACTCGAATCTCAGACCCGAAAACTGCTCTCTGACTTTTTTTTTGTATTCCTCTTGGAGTCGACTCTTACTACCCTGGAGTCGACTCGGTGAACATCGGAGTCGACTCGCGCACTTCGGGAGTCGACTCGTTGACAGGTTCTGAGTTGAAGCTTTCTGTTCGTCTGTCTGTTCTCAGTCGGAGTCGACTCGTACAGATCGGGAGTCGACTCGAGCCCGTGCCAGTGAACTTGATACGCTTGGAGTCGACTCGTGATACTCTGGAGTCGACTCGAGTCTCAGACTTTGGTTCAAGCTGACTTCTTAACTTATCCAAAAATTATGAACCAAGTCTTGAGACACTTAGACAAGATTTTCACTGAAACACTTAATTGAATTCATTAGTAAACAAGAAATATACTCAAATGCTTTGAGCTCATCAAAATCAAATAGGGTTTTAATCAATCACTCCACAATCTCCCCCTTTTTGATGATGACAAAACATTGAGTATATGTAAAGTGAATTGCACAATAAACAATGAAATAAAATCCATAAATGAATTCAAATGTCTGGTAGTTCAATTTATCCAAGCTTGAAAGGAGTGAAACAATAAATTTTGGAGTTAAAGCTCCCCCTTTCATTTGGAATTATATAAGCCTTCATCTCATGCAATCAATTGTTTGGCTTATATATATTTAATGATTTAGCTTTCTTAAAAATTCAGATTCTCCCCCTCAACATATGCATTCTACTTTGTTTTGATTCTTTGAATTTCCTTTTAATGCTTTGAAGTTTTTGAACTGAAATTTTGGTTTTTAGAGGGAAAATCTGTCAATTTGTTGTTGAGTAGGATTCAGCTAATCTCCGAATATCTCTTGAATAGATTCTGAAGATTACTCCATTAGGAGCCCCAAAAGAGAGATAATGAGCCTCGAGGTACCGAATCCACTTAGAACAAATTTGTGTGTTTTAAGAGTTTATCTTTTTATTGATTTCCATTGATTTCTTTTATATATTTTATACATATTTTTCCTTTTACATATTTTATACATATTTCTCTCCCTTTTTGTCATCATATCAAAAAGGAGGTAAACAGAACACACAATCAAACATAGATCAAAAGGCACAGTACTGAAGAAAAATGCGGCTACTCATTGTATTAATTTGTATGTAAGTACATTTCAGAATACAATAAGTAACGTAAAGCAATACATGTCAAAGCAAAATACAAAAAGTAGCTACGGTCTCCTCGAGGATGTAGGTCCTCCTCTCGAGGATGTATCTCCTCCTCTCGAGGATGTGACCCCTCCTCTCGAGGATGTGGCTCCTCCTCTCGAGGATGTATCTCCTCGAGGCATGCGCTCCACGAGTGATTGGACCGCATTGGTCACGTTCTCTAGCTGGCGAATGATGGCCTGGATGGCCCTGCTCTGTGTCGTATCCAGCTCGAGTACTGACTTCTGCAGTCCGTCCAGCTTGTCGATGAGCACATTCGACAAGCGCTCGGCCCCCGCGGTGGTGGTGGACATGTCACGGCCGATGTCATCCCGCATCCGTCGAGTGGTGCTCGTGACCTCACTCATGCTGTGGAACTGGGCTTGGACCAGGAATCGTACATTGTCGATCTCTTCCCGCACATGGGCCGTCATGTCAGTCACGGCTGTCAAGGAAGGGACCAACGCTGACGAAGGTGCAGGAGTGGGAGCAGGCACTGAACCCCGGAGCTCCTGGAGCAGATCTCGGACTATCTCCTGCCGCAGCTCCCGGAGCTGCTCAGACGAGATCCGGACCTCCATAGGCTGAGTGGGTGGAGCTGAGGAGGAGGGTCCGGCGGAGGTGGTAGGAGCAGAAGTGGATGGAAAATCTGGTACGTCGGGAAAGTCAGAATCGGGCTCAGGACTGGGGGAAGGTCTGGTGGTCTGTGTGGTGATGGATGACTTCCTAACCCAGATCCCCTCTCTCTTCCGAAACCCCATCCTTTGTAGGGTCTCCGCTCGCATGCGATCTATCCATCGCAATGCCTTAGAGGGTTCCCCCTCAGGAATGGGAATCTCGTACTCCCTGAATAGAAGAGTGAATATCATGCCGTATGGGAGGGTGAGCCTAGGTCTATCTAGGGGCTCACACAGATACCTATAGATGAGTTTGGAGAAGTTGATTGGGGTGTCCTGAAGAATATAAAACATAAGAGCTAGGTCTCTCTCATTTACAAAATCAAATCTTCCTGTCTTAGGAAAGATGGACCTAGACAATATACTCAAGAGGATCCGCACCTCAATCGGAAGTGAGCTAGCAGATACCTCGTCTAGGGGGGACTGAGGTGGATGCCCTAGTACGGCCGTAAGGGCCTCAACCCTGTCCTCGGGGTGTGTGGGAGCCACCCCGACTTGTGGAAGGTGGAGGATGTGGGCAATGAGATCCTCCGTAATGAACAGAGGGACACCGGCTACTGTGCCCTCGATACCTACATCTCCCCGATGGACGGTACCGTAGAACTCTCTAATGAGGCCTGGATATGTGGGGAGATCTAAGGTGAGGAAGTACTCTAAGCCCTGGGCCCTAAGTTTATCACCTATAGTGAACCCTTCCCGGGAGAGGAAGTCGAAATCGACATATCTCCCGGTGGAGACGGCCTTCCCGGCTAATGGCCTCGCGGGAACCGCCCTAGGCGGGGAACGAGCCGGAGGTTGTGGCCTCGCGGGATCGTGCCGAGCCTTGGAGCGCCGCTCGGGACGGGCCTCGGGTTGGGACCTCTTCCGGACTACGGTCTTACGCGGCATAATGACCTAAAATGGAAGGAAAACCTAATGAGCGGTGAAGAACCGACGGGAAAGTCTTGGGGACGACCGGGGATGACCTAGAAAGGGAGGAAAACCCTAAGGGACGGTGAAAGGTCGACGGAAAAGGGCTTGGAGACGATCGGAGACGACCTAGGAGTCGGCTCTAGGGCTTGTGAACAGTGGCGGCTGAGAAAGAAAGTGTTTTCGAAACGACAAAGCTAGGGTTAAAAAGTCGGATCCCGACTGCGAGTCGACTCCACTGAGTCGCGAGTTGACTCGACCTCGAGTCGACTCCAGAATATGCGCGAGTCGACTCTTCTTATGCGCCTGTAGACCTCGAGTCGACTCCCGACTATATGCGAGTCGACTCCCCCTCTGCTGCCATCTTTGCGAGTCGACTCCCGCAAATGCGCGAGTCGACTCCCCCTTAGGAGCTGACTCCGAAACTTACTCGAGTCGTCTCTAACTTTGGCACGCACCTAAAAATCATGCTATGTTCGTGCCGAATGAGGGAAAATCACTAAATTATGATCTGATTTGATGAACATTGAAAAGAAACTCTATTTTAACCACAATCTAATCATCAAAATCAACGAATCTAGTGGAAACTACCACTAGGATGGATCAATCACTCCTACTCCCCTCCTAAGCACACTAAACCTCTCTTCAGGGGTTTTGTAAAAATGTCTGCTAATTGATCATTAGTACAAACAAATTGGAGTGTCACATCACCATTCAATACATGATCTCTTATGAAGTGATGTCTTATCTCAATATGTTTAGTTCTTGAATACTGAATTGGATTTTTAGTTAGATTAATGGCACTTGTATTATCACAATTAATGGAAATTTTATCTTGTTTAATGCCATAATCTTCTAGTTGTTGTTTAATCCACAAGATTTGAGCACAACAACTTCCGGCTGCAACATATTCAGCTTCAGCAGTAGATAATGCAACCGAGTTTTGTTTCTTGCTAAACCATGAGATAAGGTTTTCTCCTAGAAATTGACACGACCCGCTGGTACTTTTTCTATCAAGCTTACATCCAGCGAAGTCTGAATCTGTGTATCCTATTTGTTACGGGGGAACTTAGCCACCATGCCCCACGTGACCGGCACGCGCGCCCAGGAAGACTACGGCTGCCCCTTGGTCCAGCAATCCGACCTCGGGTCGGATATCTTCGGCTCCGCAGCCCGACCCCGAGTCGGCTGCCCCTTGATCCAGCAATCCGACCTCGGGTCGGATATCTTCAGCTCCGCAGCCCGACCCTGAGTCGGCTGCCCCTTGATCCAGCAATCCGACCTCGGGTCGGATATCTTCGGCTCCGCAGCCCGACCCCGAGTCGGCTGCCCCTTGATCCAGCAATCCGACCTCGGGTCGGATATCTTCGGCCCCGCAGCCCGACCCCGAGTCGGCTGCCCCTTGATCCAGCGATCCGACCCCGAGTCGGCAAACTCTTGACAACAACAGACTGTTCCCCTGAGGCACGCCGCGGCCCCCTGCTCCACTACTCCCTGCAACGGCCGTATCCGGCGCTGCCCCACGATCCCCTGTAACAGCCGTACAAAGCGGAGCTCCACTACGCCCTGCCATGGCCGTACCCAGCGCTGCCCCACGACGCCCTGTAACGACCATGTCAGTGGCAACCCCATCGTGCCACACGATGACCAATCCCCAGAAAAACCCCCCAGCCTGATATATATGCGGCTGGGGGGGAAGGGGGGGTAAGCAAGATTTTCCAGAGTATTATCTTACCTGCTACCTCTTCTTCTCCTTCGATCTCCCCTAACTTGATCGTCGGAGGGCCCCCACTACCCCGGTGGTGGTGCGAGGCTTGCTTGCAGGTCTCCCGGCGGAAGGCGGAGCGCAACCGAAGTAATTCCAAGGGAACCCCATTCACACCGCTGTGCCAATCGTTCTCGGTTTGGACCCCCAGCAACAGTTGGCGCTAGGAGGGCCCGGATCTCAGAGCGATCGTAATGGCACGGCGAGGTGGTCGTGGAGCTTCCAATGCTTCCGGTCGCGGGGCCTCTCGCGCCTCTGGCCGGGAGGCCGCTACATCTCCAACACACTCTCAGCAACACTCCACCTCCCCATCGCCCGCTCAGACGGTCGAAGCCGCCCGGTTCGACCAGCTAACCCAGCAGGTTCGCACCCTCGCGGAGGCGGTGCAGAATCTGCAGGGTGCGATGTCCCGGGCGCCGCAGCGGGCTCAGGAGCCGCCGCTGCCTGAGCGTTCGCCTGTCCTCCTCAACCCGCGCTCCTTCCTCTCCCATGGGGAGGAGCGCCGGCGCGAGGAGGATTCTCGAGCACGCTCCATTCTGCCGGGACCTTCCCACCGGAGCTGTGCGGGGTACGAGAGGCGGGCCCGGGCGCGTTCCCAGACCCCCCAGTCCTCGAGGAACCCGCGCTCCAGTCGGTCCCTCTCTCGCCGCTCCTTGTCTCCCACCCACCGGTCGCGCTCCCTAGACCGGCGGGTGGACGATCTCCACCGACAACTCCAGGTCCTGAAGGGCCATTCCAAAGATCCCTTCGCCGACTTAGAGATCTCCTCCCAGCCGGCGCTTGCCTCGAGGATCCTGCGGACCCCGAATCCGCCGGGGTTCAAAATGCCGGCGATCGAGCCCTATGACGGGGCGGAGGACCCGCGGGATCACGTCGAGAGTTTCAGGACCCTCATGCTCCTCCACGGAGCATCAGATCCCCTTCTCTGCAAGGCTTTCCCGGCAACCCTCCGTGGCCCGGCGAGGGCGTGGTTCGCCGGGCTGGAGGCTGACTCAATCCGGTCCTTCGACCAGTTCACCCGCCTCTTCATCACTCATTTCGCCGTCAGTAGCCGGCGGCGACTGGTCTCCGACTCCCTCTTTGATGTCCGGCAAAACGAGGGAGAAAGCCTGCGGGATTATCTTACCCGCTTCAACAGGGCTACACTGGAGGTCCGGAACTTGAGTCAGGAGGTAGCTCTTTCAGCCCTGAAGCGTGGCTTCCGGAAGGGCAGACTCACCTTCTCCCTGGACAAACGCCTGCCGCGGAGCTTCCCAGAGCTGTTGTCCCGGGCGAACCAGTATGCGGACGCCGAGGAGGCGGCCGCCCACCGGAGCGAGGAGGCCGTCGAGATCCCTCCAAAGCTTGGGAAGAAAAGGCGGAAAGAGGCACGCCAGAGGAGGAGCCCGACGCCCCAGCGTCGGCGCAGAAGCCCGTCGCCAGCGAAGAACCACGGCGCCCCACGCCCTCATTCTCCGCCCCGACGTTTCAACCGGTACACCCCTCTCCTGACTCCCCGGGCCCAGATCCTTATGGAGATCAAGGGGCGGGAGGACCTCCCGGCCCCGAGACAGATGCGGAGGATACCTGGGAAGAGGCCCTCCCGGGCGTACTGTGAGTACCACCAAGACCACGGCCACGACACAGAGGACTGCTTCCAGCTTCGGGACGAGATCGAGGCTCTCATCCGTCGGGGGCGTCTCGGTCGATATGTGAGCGACCGACGTCCCCCCGCAGACCCACGTCCGGCCGACCCGGCTCCTCCGGAGCCTCGGGAGCAGAATCGACCCATTGCGGGCGTGATCCACACTATCACTGGGGGCTGCCCCCGGCCCGTGAGGAACGCAGGGGGCTCGACGGAGGCGTCAGGGGCGGCCGTCGCAAAGAGGCAGAGGGTCGGCAATGTAATCACCTTTTGTGATGAGGATGTAAAGGGGGTTCAGACCCCCCACGATGTCGCCATGGTGATCTCCCTCACTATGGCAAACTATAATGTAAGGCGTGTTCTTGTGGATAGTGGAAGCTCAGCTGATATCTTGTTTTACGAGGCCTTCCAAAAGATGGGCTTGTCCAGACAATTGTTGCACAAAATATCCACCCCCCTTATAGGATTCACCGGTGACGCTGTCCCGGCGGAAGGTGTCGTTGAGCTGCCTGTGACTGCGGGCGTCGCACCCGCAGAAGCCACGGTGCGACTCGGGTTCTTGGTCGTCCGTGTTCCCTCGGCCTACAACGCTATCCTCGGACGACCCGGACTGAACGCCCTTCGCGCGGTGGTCTCTACGTACCACTTACTCATGCGGTTCCCCACGGCGGTCGGGATCGGGGAGGTCCGAGGTGACCAACCGACCGCATGGCAATGTTTCCTAGCGACCCTCAAAGGGAAGAAGCCCGCAGAAGCCCTAAGCGTCGAGTCCCTTGATGCCAGAGACGAGGTGGCCTTGCGGCAGGGGGAGCCGGCCGAGGGTGTGGTCGAAGTTCCCCTCGAGGAAGGCCGCCGGGACCGGGTGGTCCGGGTCGGCGCCAATCTCGACCCGGGAGCTCGGGCCCGGTTGGTGGAATTCCTCCGAGCCAATGTCGATGTATTTGCCTGGTCGGCGGCCGATGTACCTGGGATCGACCCGGAGGTCATTTCTCACGCCCTCAACGTCGACCCGACCCACCGGCCAGTGAAGCAGAAGAAGAGACACTGTGCCCCGGATCGGATCCGGGTGGTCGACCAGGAGGTAGACAAGCTCTTGGAGGCAGGATTCATAAGGGAGGTGAGTTACCCCGAGTGGCTGGCAAATGTCGTACTTGTCCGGAAGGCGAGCGGAAAGTGGAGGATGTGCGTCGACTATACCGACCTGAACAAGGCGTGCCCTAAGGATAGCTTTCCGCTTCCGCGGATAAACCAACTGGTCGACGCGACTTCCGGATATCAGCTGCTGTCTTTCATGGACGCCTTCTCCGGTTACAACCAGATAATGATGGCCCCACAGGACGAGGAGAAAACTGCCTTTATAACAGACCAGGGGCTGTACTGCTACAAGGTAATGCCCTTCGGTCTGAAGAATGCTGGCGCCACTTACCAGCGCCTCGTCAACAAAATCTTCAAAGAGCAAATCGGCCGGAACATGGAGGTGTACGTGGACGATATGCTGGTGAAGAGCCGCCAGGCAGACCAGCACATCGTGGATCTGGAGGAGACTTTCACCACCTTGCGGAAGTTTTGCATGAAGCTGAACCCAGCGAAGTGCGCCTTTGGCGCTTCGGCCGGGAGGTTCCTCGGTTTCATTGTCAACCAGCGGGGTATCGAAGCCAACCCGGATAAAATCAAGGCCATCCAAGGTATGTCCCCTCCGACCAAAGTGAAGGAGGTTCAGGAGCTCGCTGGAAGGGTCGCCGCGCTCGGATGATTTGTGGCAAAATCGGCTGAACGCTGCCAACCATTCTTCAAAGTGTTAAAACGCCCGAAAGACTTCCTCTGGACGGCCGAATGTCAAGCAGCATTCGACCAGCTCAAGGAATACCTGGCGTCTCCTCCCCTGCTGTCCAAGCCGCAAGAAGGGGAGATGCTCTACCTCTATCTGGCGGTCTCCCCAACTGCGGTCAGTGCGGTGCTGGTTCGGGAAGAGGCAAAGCTCCAGAAGCCCGTGTACTACATCAGCCGGGTCCTACGGGATGCCGAGACGCGGTATACGAAGGCTAAAAAGATCGCCTTCGCGCTGCTGACCGCGACCAGGAGGCTCCGCCCCTATTTCCAGGCCCATTCTGTCACCCTCTTAACTGATCAACCACTACGACAGATCCTCAGCAACCCCGAGAATGCGGGACGGCTGGTGAAGTGGGCAGTAGAACTCGGTGAGTTCGACATCCGCTACCAGCCTCGACCCGCCATCAAGGCCCAGGTGCTCGCGGACTTTCTCGCTGAGTGCACGGTGCAGGAGGCGGAGCCTAGACCGTCGGAAACGCCCAGCCTCGACCTCCCGACCTGGACGCTTCACATCGATGGGTCGTCGAACCCCGAGGGTGGAGGAGCCGGGCTGGTCCTTACCAGTCCTGATGGAGTGATAGCCGAGTATGCCTTGAGGTTTGGATTTCCAGTGACCAACAACGAGGCGGAGTACGAGGCCCTAGTCGCGGGACTCAAACTCACCGGGGAGCTCGGCATCCGGCGTTTGAAGGTTTTCACCGACTCCCAGCTGGTGGTCGGGCAGGTCCGTGGGGAGTTCGAGGCCCGGAGCCCGACCATGCAGAACTACGTCCGGAAGGTGCAAGCACTCATTCCCGACCTCGGCAGCGTCGACCTCCAGCAGGTCCCCAGAAGCGAAAATGCCAGGGCCGACAGGTTGTCCCGTTTGGTGGGCGCAGAGGCGCACAACTTGTCGAGGGCAATCTACCTGGAGACCCTGGATGCCCCGAGCATCGGCGAGGCTGGAGCGGTGATGGCGATTGATCCGGAGCCGTCTTGGATGGACTTGCTCGTCGCCTACCTCGCCGAAGGGATCCTCCCTGAAGACGAAGATCAAGCTCGGCGACTTGTCAAGAAGTCCGCCCACTACGTACTCTATGAAGGGAGGCTGTATCGGACCTCGTTTACCGCCCCCCTCTTAAGGTGCCTCTGCCCCTCGGACGCGGCCTACGTCCTCGGCGAAGTCCACGAGGGCGTCTGCGGATCGCACTCGGGGGCTAGGTCCTTGGCGCACAAGATCATGAGGCAAGGCTATTATTGGCCTACCTTGTTGGAGGACTCAAAGGATTATGTACGGAAATGCGATGCCTGCCAGCGCCACGCCAACGTCCAGAGAGTCCCTTCTGTCCCCTTGGCACCAATCACCGCACCCTGGCCCTTCGCACAGTGGGGAATGGATATCCTCGGACCATTCCCCGTCGCTTCAGCCCAGCGGAAATTCTTGATTGTTGCAATTGACTACTTCACCAAGTGGGTGGAGGCAGAGCCGCTGGCCACTATCACGGAGGCGCAAGTCCGGAAGTTCGTGAAGAAAAATATCATTGTCCGATTTGGGGTACCCCGGGTCCTCATCTCGGATAATGGTCGACAGTTCGACAACAAGCATTTCCGTGACTTCTGCGAGGAGTTCGGGATCGAGCATCGGTTCACATCTGTGTCGCATCCCTAAACCAACGGTGAGGCCGAGGTGACAAACCGGACAATCCTCCAAGGAATTAAGGCGCGAATCGGTCGGACGGGGCAAGCTTGGGTCGAGGAACTCGAGAACGTCCTTTGGGCGTATCGGACCACGCATCGGACCCCTACCGGGGAGACGCCTTTCAGCCTAACCTATGGCACGGAAGCGGTTGTCCCCGTGGAGCTCGGACTCCCCTCGCCCCGGGTGGCTGCGCACCGACCCGAGGCCAATTCGGAGCAACTCCGAGGGAACCTGGACCTCTTGGAAGAAGCGAGGGAAATGGCGCAGGTTCGGATGGCGATGTATCAGCGGAGGGTGGCCCGATATTATAACTCCAAGGTCCGACCAAAACTTTTCAGAATCGGAGATCTGGTGCTAAGGCGAGCCAAAGCATCTCAACCCGCGGAAGGTGGGAAGCTGGCGCCAAATTGGGAAGGCCCGTATAGGATTCGCTGGGTAAACCGACCTGGCTCCTACCAGTTGGAGGCCCTAGATGGTCGAGAAATTCCAAGGAGCTGGAATTCTGCTAACCTGCGGGTGTATTGCCAGTAGAAAGACAAAGCCAGAAAGACAGTTCAAAAAATGTATAGTCCTTTTCATCTCAATAATTCCTGGTTACAATGGCGTGTTCGTGTGATTACAAAGAATTCCCGGAGGGGAATTGGGGAGTAAAGAAAGTAAGGAAGAGGTGGGGACTCCGTGGAGCTGAAGATCCGGGATCCCAAACCCTCCATCCGAAGCAGCTGCAATCCCATCGGACGTGGGTGCTTCCCCCCGGAGGCGCCATCGACGCCTCACGCAAAAGACGAAGAGCCGGCGCGGACGAAGAAGAAGTTCGCACTGCTTCTAGAGGAACGCCACCTCCAAGGGATATTCCGGTCCTCCCCAGGAGAAGGGGAGGAAAGGAATACAAGGGAGAAGAGCGCGAGGAGGCGCGATCCCGGATGAAGCGTCTAGCGCAGAGCTCAATCGGGAGGTGGGACTGAAAAGAGGGGGGATGTGATCCCGGATGAAACGCCTAGAGTGGAGTTCCACCGGGGAGAATCTCCCTGTTGATCCCAGATGAAACGACTAGTTGGCGGAAGTTGCGAGGGGCGCGCCTCCCGTTCCTTCGGCAGGGGTTTCCCAGCCACGCGCCGGAGAGGAGGTCCACGATCCATGGCAACCTGAACAGCTCCGGCTTGGCAGGCTCCACCGCACCTGCGCTTATATTTATAGCCAAACTGTGGCCCCCTGGTCGTTTCGATGCGGGTGGCTCCAATAAATGCGGGCACATCGAATCAGGAGCCGTTCCGGCTCTCGAGGTTTATCCCCCCACGATCTCCTAAGCGTCGTTCTCCTTAATTGTATTCTTCGTGCAGGACACTCCGGGCGGCGTGTATCCCACGGCCCACATATCTCCGCACGCGTCCAGGCCGCATCCGCCTCGAAGAACGCGCGTATCGCGGCCGCTTAACTGGCACTCCTCGCAAGCAGCAAGTGGCCGGTCCGATTTCCCAGGTAACGCCTCAATTAGCAATTAATGGCCTTCTGGTGTTCCCCAGGCGACGCTTCGAGAGGAGGAGAAACACGATCGCAGCTGGCCACGGAGAAACCCCGTCGAGCGGCAAGTGATAGGGGCGCGACCAACGAGCGGAATTCCCCGAGGCTCGGTCCTCGGATGCCAGGCTAACCCGATGACCATCCCGGGAGCAGACTAGCCTGAAGCCCCGACCGGTCGCCTCGGCTTGCGCCAGCCTTGGCCGACCAACGAGCGGAATTCCCCGAGGCTCGGCCCTCGGATGCCAGGCTAACCCGATGATCATCCCGGGAGCAGACTAGCCTGAAGCCCCGACCGGTCGCCTCGGCTTGCGCCAGCCTTGGCCGACCAACGAGCGGAATTTCTCGAGACTTGGCCCTCGGATGCCAGGCTAACCCGATGATTATCCCGGGAGCAGACTAGCCTGAAGCTCCGACCGGTCGCCTCGGCTTGCGCCAGCCTTGGCCAACCAACGAGCGAAATTCCTCGAGGCTCGGCCCTCGGATGCCAGGCTAACCCGATGATCATCCCGGGAGCAGACTAGCCTGAAGCCCCGACCGGTCGCCTCGGCTTGCGCCAGCCTTGGCCGACCAACGAGCGGAATTCTCCGAGGCTCGGTCCTCGGATGCCAGGCTAACCCGATGACCATCCCGGGAGCAGACTAGCCTGAAGCCCCGACCGGTCACCTCGGCTTGCGCCAGCCTTGGCCGACCGACGCGCGGAATTCCCCGAGGCTCGGTCCTCGGATGCCAGGCTAACCCGATGACCATCCCGGGAGCAGACTAGCCTGAAGCCTCGACCGGTCGCCTCGGCTTGCGCCAGCCTTGGCCGACCAACGAGCGGAATTCCCCGAGGCTCGGCCCTCGGATGCCAGGCTAACCCGATGATCATCCCGGGAGCAGACTAGCCTGAAGGCCCGACCGGTCGCCTCGGCTTGCGCCAGCCTTGGCCGACCAACGAGCGGAATTCCCCGAGGCTTGGCCCTCGGATGCCAGGCTAACCCGATGATTATCCCGGGAGCAGACTAGCCTGAAGCCCCGACCGGTCGCCTCGGCTTGCGCCAGCCTTGGCCGACCAACGAGCGGAATTCCCCGAGGCTCGGCCCTCGGATGCCAGGCTAACCCGATGATCATCCTGGGAGCAGACTAGCCTGAAGCCCCGACCGGTCACCTCGGCTTGCGCCAGCCTTGGCCGACCAACGAGCGGAATTTTCCGACGCTCGGTCCTCGGATGCCAGGCTAACCCGATGACCATCCCGGGAGCAGACTAGCCTGAAGCTCCGACCGGTCGCCTCGGCTTGCGCCAGCCTTGGCCGACCAACGAGCGGAATTCCCCGACGCTCGGCCCTCGGATGCCAGGCTAACCCGATGATCATCCCGGGAACAGACTAGCCTGAAGCCCCGACCGGTCGCCTCGGCTTGCGCCAGCCTTGGCCGACCAACGAGCGGAATTCCCCGAGGCTCGGCCCTCGGATGCCAGGCTAACCCGATGATCATCCCGGGAGCAGACTAGCCTGAAGCCCCGACCGGCGCCTCGGCTTGCGCCAGCCTTGGCCGACCAACGAGCGAAATTCCCCGAGGCTCGGTTCTCGGATGCCAGGCTAACTCGATGATCATCCCGGGAGCAGACTAGCCTGAAGCCCCGACCGGTCGCCTCGGCTTGCGCCAGCCTTGGCCGACCAACGAGCGGAATTTCCTGAGGCCTAACCCTCGGATGCCTGGCCTAGCGCCGGAAGAATTTCCTGAGGCCTAACCCTCGGATGCCTGGCCTAGCGCCGGAAGAATTTCCTGAGGCCTAACCCTCGGATGCCGGGCCTAGCGCCGGAAGAATTTTCTGAGGCCTAACCCTCGGATGCCCGGCCTAGCGCCGGAAGAATTTCCTGAGGCCTAACCCTCGGATGCCCGGCCTAGCGCCGGAAGAATTTCCTGAGGCCTAACCCTCGGATGCCTGGCCTAGCGCCGGAAGAATTTCCTGAGGCCTAACCCTCGGATGCCTGGCCTAGCGCCGGAAGAATTTTCTGAGGCCTAACCCTCGGATGCCTGGCCTAGCGCCGGAGGAACTTCAAGAGTCAGGAGTCGGCGAGACGCTACTAAGAGTTAAAAAGAGGAAGGACGAAAGTGAAATGAAGAAATACTGTTGGGAACCCGCCCATGCCGCTGATATTTCAAAAATTTTTCAGATGGCAGCGGAATCGGCATGCACGGGTTCGACGTTCATCGCATGAACGCTTGTTTCGAGACCTTTCGTAATTAGGTAAGAATTAAAACTTTTAAAACTATTAGGAAGATCAAATCTTCACCTTGCGCGGGTAGATGATCACCGCAAATCTGAATTCGTGGTTTTGGAAGAGGGTTCGCTTGAAGCCGTTCAAACGTCCGGCCTCTATGGGTATCCACACGAAGCAGGATCCGATCCAAGCTCTCTATCTCACTGGGGTGCTAGCTCCCTTGCAGAGATAGCTTTTGATGGCTGATCTCCTCTCTTTCAATCAACTCTTAATTGCACTTGAGAGGAGGAAGAAGAAGGATGAAGAAGAGGAAGAAGATCACAGCCTTTCGCAGCCTTCTTCTTTGTCTTGCGTTGGAACAAGGAGGGAGGAGGAAGGGACCCGTCAAGCACCTTCTTTTCTTTTCCTTGCTGTCGGCTGAAACAAGGGAGGGAGAGGGTGGCCACGGCACCAAGGGAAGAGAGGAATCCAATACCTAGGGCGCCGGCCCCTAGTCCTCTTCTTAAAGGGATTGGAGCTCCTAACATTTAGGAGTTCCATGACAACTTACCTAAGAAGGGGCGCCGGCCCTAGCTCCTCATGTCGCCCTAGCCAAGTGGAGAGGGGCTGATGTCCCTCTTACTTGGTTAACCTAATCCTCTTCCAAAGAGGATTAGGTGCCTCTCTCATGGTTTAATCCTAATCTAATTAGGATTAGCCA
The DNA here is from genome assembly GCF_009389715.1 of Phoenix dactylifera. Taxonomy (NCBI): domain Eukaryota; kingdom Viridiplantae; phylum Streptophyta; class Magnoliopsida; order Arecales; family Arecaceae; genus Phoenix; species Phoenix dactylifera. The sequence goes on from NW_024068133.1 coordinate 215,189, forward strand.
ATTTTGGGTTCAATCTATATTAGTCCTAATCCAATTAGGACTTGGATGAATCATGACTCAATTGAACTCTTCAATCCTAATCCAATTAGGAGTCATGTTGATTCATTAGATTATTAATTAATTTAGACTTGAGGAATCCTAATCTAATTAGGATTTGTTTAATTTTAGTCCTAATCCAATTAGGACTCTATTTGAATCCAAAGTCCTAATCCAATTAGGATTTCTAGGAATCCTACTCCAAGTAGGAATCCAATTTTGATTCAAAACTCCTAATCTCATTAGGATTGAGGAATCCTATTCCAAATAGGAATCCCAGTCCTACTCCAACTAGGATTCCCAGTCCTAATCCAATTAGGTCTCTAGGAATCCTACCCGAAGTAGGACTCTTGTTTCAAGTCCAATTAATTAATTCCCTTTGTTCCTTTTTCAACTTCTTATCAATCAAATTGATTTCTTGTGATTCCTAATCACGATTTCAACCATCGGATCGGTCAATACTTCTAGTGTGTGTGACCCCATAGGTTCTATTCTGACTGGTAGTGAGATATATTGTGATCTCTATCACTATATCATTGAAAACTCCTTTCAATGGGTTGGAACGATTCCAACTCAACTCATTAGGGTTTATCGATCATCAAGATAATCCCTATGAGTCCCACCATCCACCAGTGACACCTAGCAGCATGTAGTGGCTACCCAGCAGAATAGAATGATGAATCTCTAGGTGCAGTTAAACATGTGATACAGTCCTACTATCGTGGATCCCTACAGGACGGAGGTCATGGACAACTCGTCAAACCCCATCGTCTGTCATATGTCAAGATTTATTCGACTCGAGTTCGATAGTGAAAAACTCTTTCTCCACTGTGCATACTGCCCCGCCCGAGGTCTTACGAACTCAGTCTTATAAATCACATAGGATCTCTCCTTATCTATCAAGGTCGATAGATTCCATATAGGTGCATACCCTACTCCTACAGTGAACTTACTGCAGCCAATCTACACTGCATGGACCCATATGGCTAGAGACCATGTATGTGTGCAGTCAAACTACAATAACCTCACTGTGAGTAGCCGAAGCGCCGCAGGTCAAAGGACCAGTCACACTACTGCAACATCAAGCAAGTCACTGACGAGTGGATAGACATCCAAGTGACTTCTTGTATTGGTCACGCTCAGTACCCTTGTTCTCTAACAAGCACCTGCACTATCACTTCAGTGTCCCTACACTGTGGACTCAAGTCTCGTCCATCCAGAAGGAGAGTGATCTGTGCACTGATCGGATCGATCACCGTCCTCGTGATGATCCTTTGATCAGGAGCATTTAGAAATTAATCACCAATGATACATGGCTCAAATTCTCAACTCTTGAGAATATGTATCATCATCTTATTAATTTCTTGGACGATTCATAGACACATAAACAATATGAATGAAAAAGATGCCTTTTATTTATTCAATAATAAATAGTCAAGTACAAAATTATGTCCCTAGAATCAACAATGTGTCAGCCAAATTGGCTTCTAGGGCATACATCTAACAATCTCCCACTTGCACTAAAGCCAATTGGTCATATATCTTAGGCCCATCTTCTCAAGGTGGGCTTCAGTCTTTTGCTGACTCAGCTGCTTAGTGAAAGGGTCTGCCACGTTATCCGCGGAGTCTACTCTCTGCACCTCTACATCATAGTCGCGTATGAAATGGAAGCGCCGCTCTATGTGCTTGGACTTCTGATGAGACCATGGCTCCATAGCTAGTGCTATGGTGCCAATGTTATCGCAGTAAAGTGTTATGGCATCTAATGACATTACACCTAACTCTGCAATTAACTTTTAATCAGAAGGTTTCCACTGCACCCTTAGATACGGCTTAACATTCAGCTTCTAAGGTAGAATCTATAATGATCGGTTGTTTGGAACTCTTCCAATTTACTGAACCACAATTGCACATATTCTGATGTAGACTTTCTATCATCAATATGTGTGCATCCCTCTACCTTCAACTCTGATCTTCTCCCAAAGACCAAGAACATGTCCTTAGTTCTTCTCAAGTACTTAAGACTGTTCTTCACAGCTATCCAGTGCTTCTTGCCTGGATCCGACTGATATCTGCTTGTGACACTCACAGCAAGAGCTATATCAGGTTGTGCACACAGCATGGCATACATGAGGCTTCCTATTGCCGATGCATAGGGAATCTTGCTCATGTGTTGAATCTCTTCAGATGTGTTGGGGCACATCTTCTTGGAGAGATGAATTCCATGTCTTAGGGGTAAGAGACCCCTCTTGGAGTTTTCCATGCTGAACCTCTTCAGCACCTCCTCTACGTACATTTTCTGTGACAGGCCAAGCATCCTTTTAGATCTATCTCTATAGACCTTTATTCCCAAAATATAGGATGCTTCCCCAAGGTCTTTCATGGAGAATTCTTTTGACAACCAGACCTTGACCGAGGTTAGCATGGGAATATCATTCCCAATCAGGAGAATGTCATCTACGTACAGTACGAGAAAAACGACAGCACTCCCACTAACCCTTTTATAAACACATGGTTCCTCCTCGTTTTTGATGAAATCAAACGTTTTGATTGCATCATCGAAACGAGTGTTCCAACTCCGAGAGGCTTGCTTTAGTCCATAGATGGACCTTTGCAGCTTGCAGACCTTGTGATCTCCATCACTGGAAGTGAAACCCAAAGGCTGTTTCATATAGATATCTTCATCAAGATATCCATTCAGGAAAGCAGTTTTCACATCCATCTGCCAGATTTCATAATCATGAAATGCTGCAATGGCAAGCAATGTTCGGATGGATTTTAGCATGGCTACAGGTGAAAAGGTCTCCTGATAGTCAATGCCTTCGCGCTGACTATACCCTTTCGCCACAAGCCTTGCCTTATAGGTCTCTACCTTTCCATCCGAACCTATCTTCCTTTTGTAGATCCATTTGCATCCAATAGGTACAATACCTTCTGGTGGATCTACTAAGGTCCAGACTTGGTTGGAATGCATGGAGTCTATCTCTGACTTCATAGCTTCCAGCCATTTCTCGGAATCGATATCAGATATCGCCTCGTTGTAGGTTTTGGGATCCTGTATGTGATCCCTATCTCCCACTAGGAACATTTCCTCAGTATCCTCTTCAAGTATACCTAAGTATCTATCGGGAGGATGGGAGACTCTACTAGATCTACGAGGTGGTTGAGGGACATCGTGTACTGGCTCCTTATGAATAGGTTCTATAGGATCCATGACTCGTTGCTTTTCAGAGACTTTCTCTTCAAGCTCAATTTTCCTCCCACTGACTCTATCAAGGATAAACTGATTTTCCAAGAAGATGGCATGACGGCTCACAAACACATTGTGATCCTCTGAGACGAAAAAATTGTATCCTAATGACTCTTTAGGATATCCTATAAAACGAGCACTTATGGTCCTAGCCTCTAACTTGTTCGCCTGTAGTCGTTTGACGTGGGCCGGACATCTCCAAATCTTGAGATGACCCAGACTTGGTTTCTTACCATGCCATATCTCATACGGTGTGGTAGGAACGGATTTAGAGGGAACTCTATTCAATAAATAAATCGCTGTGAGTAAGGCATCTCCCCAAAGGAACATAGGTAAATCAGTGAAGCTCATCATGGACCTGACCATATCCAATAGGGTCCGATTTCTCCTCTCTGACACCCCGTTAAGTTGAGGTGTACCCGGAGGTGTCCATTGTGAGACTATGCCGTTTTCTTTGAGATAGTCCCGGAATTCCCCACTAAGGTATTCTCCTCCCTGATCTGATCGAAGAGCCTTAAGAGGTTTTCCAGTTTGTTTTTCTACTTCATTTTTGAACTCTTTGAACTTTTCAAAGGATTCAGACTTGTGTCTCATAAGATACACATACCCATACCGTGAATAATCATCGGTAAAGGTAATGAAGTAAGAATAACGTCCCCTGGCTAGCACATCGAATGGGCCACATACATCTGTATGTACTAGGGTAAGTATTTCAGTGGTCCTCTCCCCATGTCCTACAAAGGGTAGTCTGGCCATCTTTCCTTGAAGACAGGACTCGCAAACTGGATATGACTCGGAAGTCAATGAGCCTAAGAGCCCATCTTTATCCATTTTGTTCATTCTATCTTCTCCAATATGGCCAAGTCTGAGGTGCCACAAATATCTTTGGTTTATCTTATCTCTGGATCTTTTGGATCCTTTGGCACTCACATCTTGCTCGGTAACATTCACAGATACATCCATATGTAAATGGTAGAGACTGTCAATCATAAAACCACGTGCGACTATTTTATTTCTCAAATAAATAGAACAGCAGTCTTTGTCAAATGTAAAAATATGACCTTCCTGTGCTAGACATGAAACAGAAATCAAATTTCTGCTAGCAACAGGTACATAATAGCAGTCTCTAAGTATTAAACTAAATCCAGACGGTAGTCGCAGATGGTAGGTGCCCACAGCCACAGCAGCAACTTTTGCCCCGTTGCCAACCCGAAGGGTTACCGCACCTTCCGCCAGCCTTCTACTTTCCTTTAGACCCTGCATGGTAGTGCACAAATGAGCACTAGAACCAGAATCTATAACCCAACTAGAAGTAGAAGAAACCGTTAGATTAGTTTCAATTATGAGCAAGTCTATACCTTCTGAAGGTGTGTCACCTTTCTTGTTCTTCAGGCTCTCGAGGTATGAAGGACAGTTTCTCTTCCAGTGGCCTTCGACATTGCAGTGGAAACATTTTCCTTTGTCGTTAGCCTTTTTCTTTTGAACTTCCTTCTTTGGCTTCTTGTCTTTCTTCTGCTTCTTTGTAGGCTTCCTTTTCTTCCAAGTAGACTTTCTCTTGGAACCAGAAGTCAACTCAGCAGCGAGGACATTGCCCCTTGAACCTTTCAAGGCTCCCTCAGCAGTTACCAACATGTTGATTAGTTCAGTCTTAGTGCATTCAATCTTATTCATGTGGTAGTTTACTATAAACTGACCAAATGAATCAGGAAGTGACTGTAGGATCAAATCCACTTGCAATTCCTTGTGCATGTCCATACCGAGCTTCTCAAGCTCCTCTAGGTCCTTGATCATGGTCAGACCGTGATCATGAACAGACTGCCCTTCGCGCATTTTCGCTTTGAAAAGCCTCTTGGACACTTCAAAACGAGCTGTGCGACTCTGCTCACCATACAACTCTTGTAGGTGTGCCAGTATGTCCCTAGCAGTCTTTATATTTTCATGCTGGCATTGGAGTTCATTAGACATAGATGCCATCATATAGCATTTTACTCTAATGTCATCGTCCAACCACTTTTTATGCATCTCACGCTGAACATCAGTGGGACGTGCTGGTAATGTGGGGATATCTGAATCGAGTATATAACCTATCTTCTCACAGTCCAAAACTATTTTGAGATTTCTAAGCCAGTCCTTGTAATTGATTCCGGTCAGTCGGTTGGTCTCAAGAATACGGGTCAAAGGGTTTGAAGCCGACATTGTATCTGCAGAGAGTAAAGATTCTAGTTAGACTTTTGTACTTGATCCTAATCTGTCCTAAGGTCTTTTAGAACAAATGTGACTCCCACTATTTTTCTCGAATTCCTCACACTCCCATGGTAGGAAAACGGAAATCCCACACGACTAGGGTTTCTAGTGGGTACTGCGGTCCCACCAATTTACATGCCACCTCACCTAACAGTTATTGGTGACACATAGATGGATGAGTGTACAACTCTTGTACAATGCTTCTCAAGCATGTTGCAGTGCAACTTGGTCTCTAAGCCATGAAGACCTCACCTAACAGTTATTGGTCCCATTTCTTAGTTAAGTCAGACCCACTGTATAACCGTAGGAATAAAGTCGTCATTGGGTCCTCACCTAACAGTTATTGGTGCCCAACCCCACCTTTACCCTACAACATCTCATGTCTATAGAGAGGTCCAGCCCCCCAATGCAACTTGACCACTGTATCCAGCCGAGACAAGTCAACATCAGAAAGGCCTTAGCAGCTCTACTACAGTGGAAGACCTATTGACTTAATATTGGTTAATCAGGTCTTAGTGTTTGCAACTTGAGCCTTTCATAAGAGGTAATCGAACAATTGGCCAGGTAAGCAGGTGGGAGGCTCCCCTTACTCAGAGAGTAAGGTCCTAATTAAGTAACCACCTTTCATGCTTTCCTAGACACCAATTAGATCAATTAATCTAATATGACTTGCTCATGTCGGTTCACTCTCGACTTGATTGAGGAGGTTTTGATTTAGGTCTCAATTGGGTTTGCTACATCACATGTAGACCTATCTACCCGACTCTCATTCACATCACATGCAAACGGCGCATTGCAGGCAGTTATAATCGCGGCAATAATTAAAGCTAAACTTTAACTAGGTGATGATCATGGATTCTAATTAGGTCGTATTACAAGCACATGCACATCAATCGATCAAGTGGTCTTCAACTCTTGAATTGGATCCAAGCTTCCTTGATTCGATCCTTGATCAACTCTTGATCCCATCGCCATCAACCGCTTAGATCACCGTCATCTCATGCCTTTGCTTCAACTTGATCGTTGATGTACATCACATCACAGAAAATACAACCAGATGTAAAATAAAAATAAAAATAATTTACATCTCCTTTTAGGAGGCACGCAGGCCTCTCAAAACATCAAATAAGATGCATGCAAGCATCTGAAAAATTACATGACATCGCAGATCACATCGCAGGTCATTACATTTGATACCAAAAGGGGTTGAATCCTATGACCATCACCGTATGCTACAATTATAATTTTCAGATCTGAAACTTAACTGATTATATCATAACATAGGTCGCTGATCATGCTAATCATGATTCTAAAATTTGTAATCCCATTAACAATGCAATTAGAATCATCTTTTTATCACATAAAAATCAGCATGTAAAAATCAGCACCCCTGAAAAAATCTGCATGCAGAATTTTTCAGCATGCATGATCATTTAATTTTCAGATCTAATATGCCTTTAGATATTTAATTCTTACCTTAATCTACGAAACCTAGGCTCTGATACCACTGTTGGGAACCCGCCCATGCCGCTGATATTTCAAAAATTTTTCAGATGGCAGCGGAATCGGCATGCACGGGTTCGACGTTCATCGCATGAACGCTTGTTTCGAGACCTTTCGTAATTAGGTAAGAATTAAAACTTTTAAAACTATTAGGAAGATCAAATCTTCACCTTGCGCGGGTAGATGATCACCGCAAATCTGAATTCATGGTTTTGGAAGAGGGTTCGCTTGAAGCCGTTCAAACGTCCGGCCTCTATGGGTATCCACACGAAGCAGGATCCGATCCAAGCTCTCTATCTCACCGGGGTGCTAGCTCCCTTGCAGAGATAGCTTTTGATGGCTGATCTCCTCTCTTTCAATCAACTCTTGATTGCACTTGAGAGGAGGAAGAAGAAGGATGAAGAAGAGGAAGAAGATCACAGCCTTTCGCAGCCTTCTTCTTTGTCTTGCGTTGGAACAAGGAGGAGGAGGAAGGGACCCGTCAAGCACCTTCTTTTCTTTTCCTTGCTGTCGGCTGAAACAAGGGAGGGAGAGGGTGGCCACGGGCACCAAGGGAAGAGAGGAATCCAATACCTTAGGGCGCCGGGCCCCTAGTCCTCTTCTTAAAGGGATTGGAGCTCCTAACATTTAGGAGTTCCATGACAAACTTACCTAAGAAGGGGCGCCGGCCCTAGCTCCTCATGTCACCTAGCCAAGTGGAGAGGGGCTGATGTCCCTCTTACTTGGTTAACCTAATCCTCTTCCAAAGAGGATTAGGTGCCTCTCTCATGGTTTAATCCTAATCTAATTAGGATTAGCCAATTTTGGGTTCAATCTATATTAGTCCTAATCCAATTAGGACTTGGATGAATCATGACTCAATTGAACTCTTCAATCCTAATCCAATTAGGAGTCATGTTGATTCATTAGATTATTAATTAATTTAGACTTGAGGAATCCTAATCTAATTAGGATTTGTTTAATTTTAGTCCTAATCCAATTAGGACTCTATTTGAATCCAAAGTCCTAATCCAATTAGGATTTCTAGGAATCCTACTCCAAGTAGGAATCCAATTTTGATTCAAAACTCCTAATCTCATTAGGATTGAGGAATCCTATTCCAAATAGGAATCCCAGTCCTACTCCAACTAGGATTCCCAGTCCTAATCCAATTAGGACTCTAGGAATCCTACCCGAAGTAGGACTCTTGTTTCAAGTCCAATTAATTAATTCCTTTGTTCCTTTTTCAACTTCTTATCAATCAAATTGATTTCTTGTGATTCCTAATCACGATTTCAACCATCGGATCGGTCAATACTTCTAGTGTGTGTGACCCCATAGTTCTATTCTGACTGGTAGTGAGATATATTGTGATCTCTATCACTATATCATTGAAAACTCCTTTCAATGGGTTGGAACGATTCCAACTCAACTCATTAGGGTTTATCGATCATCAAGATAATCCCTATGAGTCCCACCATCCACCAGTGACACCTAGCAGCATGTAGTGGCTACCCAGCAGAATAGAATGATGAACCTCTAGGTGCAGTTAAACATGTGATACAGTCCTACTATCGTGGATCCCTACAGGACGGAGGTCATGGACAACTCGTCAAACCCCATCGTCTGTCATATGTCAAGATTTATTCGACTCGAGTTCGATAGTGAAAAACTCTTTCTCCACTGTGCATACTGCCCCCAGCCGAGGTCTTACGAACTCAGTCTTATAAATCACATAGGATCTCTCCTTATCTATCCAAGGTCGATAGATTCCATATAGGTGCATACCCTACTCCTACAGTGAACTTACTGCAGGCCAATCTACACTGCATGGACCCATATGGCTAGAGACCATGTATGTGTGCAGTCAAACTACAATAACCTCACTGTGAGTAGCCGAAGCGCCGCAGGTCAAAGGACCAGTCACACTACTGCAACATCAAGCAAGTCACTGACGAGTGGATAGACATCCAAGTGACTTCTTGTATTGGTCACGCTCAGTACCCTTGTTCTCTAACAAGCACCTGCACTATCACTTCAGTGTCCTACACTGTGGACTCAAGTCTCGTCCATCCAGAAGGAGAGTGATCTGTGCACTGATCGGATCGATCACCGTCCTCGTGATGATCCTTTGATCAGGAGCATTTAGAAATTAATCACCAATGATACATGGCTCAAATTCTCAACTCTTGAGAATATGTATCATCATCTTATTAATTTCTTGGACGATCATAGACACATAAACAATATGAATGAAAAAGATGCCTTTTATTTATTCAATAATAAATAGTCAAGTACAAAATTATGTCCCTAGAATCAACAATGTGTCAGCCAAATTGGCTTCTAGGGCATACATCTAACAAATACTTTGTTTGCATTAACTTTCGTTGCATCAGGGCCGAGACCCATACAATATGGCAAAACGCCAACATACAAAGAAAAGAACAAAGAAAGTACAGAGAGTCAGCTTAGAGGAACCCCTGGGTCTGGAACGGCGAGCACGTCCGCGAAGGGAAGGGAGAACGGCTCCGAGAGCGTCAAAGGAGGAGCGAACGAACAGTCCGACGGCAACGGCAGCAGCACAAGGGAGAAACTCGAGGATGCCTGTGAAGAGAAGGCGGACGGGGGAGGGCCCCCGGTCAAATAGGCGGAAAGGCGGGTGACGCCTCGGTGACGCCAGTGGACGCCCGGCTGCCGAAGGATCGTTCGCGCCCCAAAGGCGAATCGACGCCATTAAGGAAGGATGTCCGCCGAAATCCGCAGACTGCCAGATCAGCGACAACCGCCATACGCCATAAAGAAGGCGGGAGCTCGGAGCCGCGCGCGCCTTTCCGAGGGATGGCGGCAATCTCGAAGCGTCACTCCCTTCACCCGTTCCCCTCCTGGTTCCAGGCTCGGAAGTGGAGGGCTACTGTTACGGGGGAACTTAGCCACCATGCCCCACGTGACCGGCACGCGCGCCCAGGAAGACTACGGCTGCCCCCTTGGTCCAGCAATCCGACCTTGGGTCGGATATCTTCGGCTCCGCAGCCCGACCCCGAGTCGGCTGCCCCTTGATCCAGCAATCCGACCTCGGGTCGGATATCTTCGGCTCCGCAGCCCGACCCCGAGTCGGCTGCCCCTTGATCCAGCAATCCGACCTCGGGTCGGATATCTTCGGCCCGCAGCCCGACCCCGAGTCGGCTGCCCCTTGATCCAGCGATCCAACCCCGAGTCGGCAAACTCTTGACAACAACAGACTGTTCCCCTGAGGGACGCCGCGGCCCCCTGCTCCACTACTCCCTGCAACGGCCGTATCCGGCGCTGCCCCATGATCCCCTGTAACAGCCGTACAAAGCGGAGCTCCACTACGCCCTGCCATGGCCGTACCCAGCGCTGCCCCCACGACGCCCTGTAACGACCATGTCAGTGGCAACCCCATCGTGCCACACGATGACCAATCCCCAGAAAAACCCCCCAGCCTGATATATATGCGGCTGGGGGGGAAGGGGGGGTAAGCAAGATTTTCAGAGTATTATCTTACCTGCTACCTCTTCTTCTCCTTCGATCTCCCCTAAACTTGATCGTCGGAGGGCCCCCACTACCCCGGTGGTGGTGCGAGGCTTGCTTGCAGGTCTCCCGGCGGAAGGCGGAGCGCAACCGAAGTAATTCCAAGGGAACCCCATTCACACCGCTGTGCCAATCGTTCTCGGTTTGGACCCCCAGCAATAGTATTAAGTTTAGGCTAGATTCTTTAGAGTACCATAGCCCTATATTCTTAGTTCCTATTAAATATTTAAAAATTCTCCTTAACTGCAACTAGATGGTGATTCTTTAGGATTAGCCTGATATCTAGCACACATGCAAATACTAAACATAATATCAGGTCTACCTTGCAGTAAGATACAATAAGGATCCTATCATACTCGATACAGTTTCTGATCTACAGATTTACCTGATTTCATCTTGGTCTAATTTGCATGATGAACTCATGGGGGTGCTGATTGATTTGTTCCCTCCATATCAAAACTTCTTGAGCATCTCCTTGATATATTTGGCTGATTGATGAAGATGCCTCCTTCAGATTGTTTGATTTGGAGCCCGAGGAAGTAGTTCAGCTCTCCATCATACTCATCTCAAATTCACTCTGCATCAAATCAGCAAATTCTTCGCAGAGGCGATTGTTAGTAAGCACCGAAAATGATATCATCAACATAAATCTGTATTAATAACATATCTTTGTTTGCTTTTTCAGAAACAGTGTTGTAATCTACATTTCCCCTAGAGAATTTCATGTTCTAATAGGAATTTGCTAAGTCTCCTCATACCATGCTCTAAGTGCTTGTTTTAAACCATAAAGTGCTTTGTTCAGTTTATATACATGATTAGGGTATGATGATTTTCAAAATCCGAAGGTTGTTCTACATATACCTCCTCATTAATATACCCATTTAAAAATGCACTTTTTACATCCATTTGAAATAGTTTGAAGTCCTTATTACTTTTTACATCAGATTTAGAGTCAAATTTACCTAGATTATCTTTCCCATTATTATGGACAAAACACCCTACATCCAAAAACATGAAAGTAATTAACTTTTGGTTTTCTATTTTTCCAAAGTTTCATAAGGTGTTTTCTTATGATGGGTCTCAATAGAAACTCTATTTAATATATGACAAGAAGTATTAATGGCTTCTTCCCAAAAGTACTTAGGGAGGTTACTTTCCACATAACATAGTTCTAGCCAGTTTCCTCTAGAGTTCTATTTTTCCTCTCCACAACTCCATTTTGTTGTGGTTCCTAGGTGCAGAAAAATTATGGATTATCCCCTTTTTACTACAAAATTCTCAAATGACTGATTTTCGGAATTCGGGTACCATGGTCACTTCTAATAGCTATTACTGAGGTATCTCTAGCATTGCGTTACTTCTTTATGGAATTTCCTTAAAAAACAGAAAATGCTTGATCCTTATGTGCTAGGAACATGACCCATGTGTACCTAGAATAATCATCTACAATAACTAGACCATATTTATTTCCACCTAGGCTTGTCTGTTCTACGTTGGTCCGAATAGGTCCATGTGTAATAATTCTAGAGGCCTAGAGGTAGAGACACCATTTATAGATTTAAATGAGTTCCTAGATTGGTTTGCCAAATTGACATGCTTCACATATTTTGTTCTTTTTCAAATTTTAATTTTGGCAAACCTATCACGGAATCTCTTTTAACTAGTTTAGTTATGTGTCCATGCTTGCATGACCTAACTTACGGTGCCACAACCAACTAGCATTATTATCCTTAGTTTCATTAACAACTAGACATTGGTTATGTTTTGCAAGATCTCAAGGTCTACAACATATACATTCCTCGTCTAATTCCTTTAAAAACTAAACTATTATCATTAGGGTTTGTTATAATGCATAGTGATGGTTTAAACATAACATCATACCCTTTATCATATAATTGACTAATGCTTAATAAGTTATGCTTAAGACCATCAACCATATCTAACATTATCTATAAAAGTAGAAGGGGTGATTTGAACTTTACCAATACCAATGATGTGACCTTGGTTGTTGTCTCCAAAGTCACAGCACCTCCCTTCTTAGCTTCAAGGGTGAAAAATTGATTCTTGTCACCCGTCATGTGCCTTGAGCAGCCACTATCCAATAACCAGCAGTTTTTGTTGAACCTTGGCTGGCAAGACACTCCTACACAAGCAAATCATGTCAATCTTAGGTACCCAAGTTTCTTGGGTCCTTCATGGTTAGTCAAGTTGGTTCCTTTTGGTACCCATACCCTTTTAATTTTTCTTTTGTTTTACCTTTCCTAAGATTACACACATTTGCTTTATGACCTATAGTTCCACAACAAAAGCAGGTTATTTCTTAGTTTTACTTTCCCCAGCTTAACAAAGAAGTTACTAAGAAGTTTTTGTTTATTTCTTGGTTTATATCCTAAATCCGCTTTATTAAATACTGCTCGTTGACTATTTAGTATCATATTTAATTTTTCTGAGCTATATGTAAATTTTTCAACTAAGGGTTTGTATTTTTCTAGTTCTTGAGTTAGTATTTGTTTTTCTGCTTTTAGTTCATTTAGTTCTTTTTGTGAGATCCTTATTTAAGATTTGTTTATGTTTTTTTAGTTCTGAAAATTCCTTAGTTAGTTTTTCATTATCTTTAGTTAAGGTAGTAGTCTTTTGAGTTAAAAGGTGGTTGCTTGTCTTAAGTTCTATATTTTCTTTGGTGATTAAATCCGTTATCCTTAACTAATTTATCGTATTTATGTAGGTATGATTGATTAGCGATTTTTAGTTCTTTATTCTTAAGATTTATGGCCTTATATTCTATCATTAATTCATTAAATGCATTCATAAAGTTCAGTCAAAAGAAAAATCAAGATGCGATTCGGATGTTAGCTCATTTTCATTGGCCATGAAGACAGAATTGGCCTTTTCTTCTTGTTCATCATCTGATGAAGAGGATGATGAGTCGGAGTCGGATAGTGTTTGTGACAAGAGCCTTTCTTCTCTTGTACTTGCCTCCCCTTTTTTAGTAAAGGGCACTCAGCTCTTATGTGACCCGGCTTCTTGCACTCAGTAACATCCAATCCCCTCATTTTCCCTTTTCTTACCTTTTGTCCTTGCGGTAGGAATTTGAGGGGCCTGCTCCTTTGATGATAGGACTTCTTGTGGTTGATGAATTTTCTGAATTGCGCACAAGAAGTGCCTCACCATCATCTTCCTCATGTTCTTTTTCTTCACTGCTGCTATGCAAGATAAGTCCTTGTTAGATGAAGTAGATTTTAGAGCTATTACCTTTTTCTTATGGGAGGACTCTTCCTCGTTGTGTTGTTTCATGGTTAGCTCGTGCGTCATTAGGGATCCAAGAAGCTTCTCAAGTGGGTAATTTGTCAGGTCCTTGGCTTCTTGGATTGCGGTCACTTTAGCTTCCCATGACCTTGGTAGACACCGAAGGATTTTCCTGACAAGCTCACTGTTAGTATAGTTCTTGGCCAAGGCTTTTTAGGCCATTGGACAATGTCAGTAAACCTAGTAAATATGCATGTAATTGTTTCATTAGAATCCATTTTAAATAGTTCATATTTATGAACCAAAATATTTATTTTGGATTCTTTGACTTGATTCGTGCCCTCATGGGTCACGTTCAACGTCTGTCCCAAATCTCTTTTGCAGAATTGCAAGTAGAGACCCTATTGAATTCATTTCTATCTAAGGCACAATAAAGCACATTCATAGCTTTAGAGTTTAGTTGTGCCCTTTCTCAATGGTCATGTTCATCCCAATCCTTTTCTGTTTGGGTACCGTGACACCCTCTACATATATGGATGAGATGTATGGCCCATTTACTACAATGGTCCACATCTCATAGTCTTGGGCTTGGATGAATATTCTCATCCCTAGCCTTCCAATATGAGTAGTCGATCCATTAAAATGGGGGTCTTTGGGGGTGGACTGACCCTCAATGTGGAAAGATCCAAATGGGGTTTCATTTTGATCTTTTACTCTTGGGTGGAAAAGTTAGGCTCTGATACCACTTGTTGCCCAGATAGGACAACCAAGAGGGGGGTGAATTGGGTTTTAAAATAATTTAGATATTTAAAACGTGTGGATGACTAATTAAAACTATTGCAAGTTGTTTAATTAAATGCTATGTGCTGTGAGTGATAAGAGAGAAGAGAAGAGAGACAATCAAACACAAACCAAGTTTATAGTGGTTCAGAGCTAACCCTTGCTCCTACGTCCACTCCCCAAGTCTCACTTGGGGAATTCACTATAACCCCTTGGATTACAGTCGGTTGTTTTCCAAGCTCACAACCAAACTTGTTGTTTTACGAGCTCACAACGAAACTCGGTCAGGTTTTCCCAGGCTCACCGACTAGAACCACCCCGATTGTTTTCCCGGGATCACAATCAAACCCTTACACACGTGGTTTAATAACTAGGCTCACCAACTAACCTCTATACCCTTGATTCAATCCTCCGAATTGAATCAAGCAAATACAAGTTGTAAATAAAATAGACAAACAGAAAACTAAGCTTCTCAAAGCAGATGGAAAATAATATAATCTGAAAAGAAGTTTAGAAGCCCTCAAACGCTTTTAAGTTGGAGAAGAGGAATGGCTTCTTAAACTTCGGTCTCCTCTGAATGTGTAGTCGACTTGAATGCAGAGGAGCTTCTTTAATTGCTGGGAAGATGTAGGTGGATGCAGTAAATGCAGATCTTCCCTTTTTCTCGTTGAAGAACAACGTTGGCAGAGTTGAAATGCTTGAATACTTGGAGTGGAATGGTTGTTCTCTGCCTTGCTACAGTCCTCTGTGGCTATTTAAACCAACCCCCACGAAAACTAGCCCGTTAGAGAGCTTTTTCTGGCCCGTGTCTGCACACTCTGTACAGTCTGACAATGGTGTCCGTTGGTAGGTTTGGAGTCGACTCGCGCGATCAGGAGTCGACTCGTCTGTTGCGGGAGTCGACTCATACTTTTCCGGAGTCGACTCTACAACTGTTCCAGATTTGAATTAAAGTTGCCTTCGCGACTGGGAGTCGACTCGTCTTGACCTAGAGTCGACTCGCCAACTTCTGGAGCTGACTTGGCTTTCTCGGAGTCGGCTCATCCCATGAAGTCCGTGGACGTATTTTTGAATTTGGTCCACTCGTGTCGACTCGACTGTCCTGAGAGTCGACTCGGCGCTCAGAGCCCGAACTCCCTATCTCTGTCTTTTGGCTCGCCCAGTCTTGGAGTCGACTCGAGCTTCCTCGGAGTCGACTCGGCTCTCAGTTTCCGAAACTTGGTCTTCTGCCCTTTTGATGTGAAGCTGCCTTGGAGTCGACTCTAGCTTTCTGGGAGTCGACTCGAATCTCAGAGGCAGTAACTTGGTCTTCTGTCTTCTTTGTGGTCGCGGAGGTCTCGGAGTCGACTCGCGTAATGCGGGGAGTCGACTCGAATCTCAGAGTCCAGAATCTGCCCTCTGACTTTTTCTTTATGTACATGCTGAGAGTCGACTCTTGCTGTCTTTGGAGTCGACCTGCCAACCATCGAGTCGACTCGCGTTCCACTAGGAGTCGACTCGAATCTCAGACCCGAAAACTGCTCTCTGACTTTTTCTTTGTAATTCCTCTTGGAGTCGACTCTTATTACCCTAGAGTCGACTCGGTGAACATCGGAGTCGACTCGCACACTTCGGGAGTCGACTCGTTGACAGGTTCTGAGTTGAAGCTTTCTGTTTATCTGTCTGTTCTTAGTCGGAGTCAACTCGTACAGATCGGGAGTCGACTCGAGCCCATGCCAGTGAACTTGATACGCTTGGAGTCGACTCGTGATACTCTGGAGTCGACTCGAGTCTCAGACTTTGGTTTCAAGCTGACTTTTTAACTTATCCAAAAATTATGAACCAAGTCTTGAGACACTTAGACAAGATTTTCACTGAAACACTTAATTGAATTCATTAGTAAACAAGAAATATACTCAAATGCTTTGAGCTTATCAAAATCAAATAGGTTTTAATCAATCACTCCACAGGGCTTTATGATGATTTATTCCATATTTATTCTAGTCCAAGTGTGACTCGGATTGATCTGAAAATTAACTAATTGGAGTTCACATGAATCAGATTAATCATGTGGAATTTTTTCGGATCCAAAATCTTTCAAATTGGTCTTCAAT